>NC_045152.1:2917495-3089995 GCF_900700415.2 Clupea harengus | reverse complement strand
TTGAATATTGGAGAGGGTGCATATGCGGATGTTTTAACACTGCAAGCCTGACCAGTTTTCTGTCATAGTTTCAACACTTTTTTTCACAGCGGAAACTTCACTGTGAAACAAAGTAGCGATGAAGTCTGCGGCAGACTCTAAGGTTTGTCTGGTTAACATAACCTTTATACCCATTACAGTAGGTTTCATCTCTACTAGCGAGGCAATGTTTATACATATCCTCAAGGCTAAAGATCCCGAGGGCACTCACATGAGGCTTACACTTTAATCCACTCCATTGTGAACGCAGATTCTTTCCCACCGGTTTGAATGAGGAAAAATCTATTTTATGAAAATATTAACATTAGACATATAGACTGTAAACGTAGATCTTACATAAGCGGAGTAGGACATCTTTAAACAACAACACATCATGGGGAGTGTTTCAGAAAAGAATGTCGGAATCGATCTTCTTCAAGGAGTGCATTAACAGAACCTTCTTTTCCTAAATGTGTTCTTTCTTTTATACTTGTAGACATTCTGTTATAGTTCTGACCCTCTATGAAAAAGTAAGTCTGAAGTCAGATGTTTATGTTTACTTAAGTCAAATATAATGCAGTCTATCATTTTTTTCCAGTCATGCATGTCAAGTAATTATACAAATGGGCCGGTACAATAATTTGTGGTTTCCAGTTCAATTATTTACAGAGCAACATCACACATTTAAAGAGCCATCTTGCAATGGGGAGTTCAGCAAGTTCAGGGCTGTATAGGCATACAAAGATAAATGATGTTTGAGGATTGTGCCCTGGCTTTCTATGGATTTCCTCTTGTGTGTGTGTGTGTGTGTGTGTGTGTGTGTGTGTGTGTGTGTGTGTGTGTGTGTGTGTGTTTAAAAGATCTTGTCAGACTGGTCATGATTTACACAGACTGTTGCCACACCTGTTGACCGTATGCTTTGTGTCGGTGTGATCATGCCCGATAATCTGTGCTGAAGGAAAAACTGTGTGTGTGTGTGTGTGTGTGTGTGTGTGTGTTATTCTACATGCCAGTCTTTGCATGCTTTCCCACTCCACCCCACCTTGCAATCCCTCCCTCTTCGGTAGAGCTTCCATAAAAGGAGCTCACTGAATTCTCCCGTCTCCACTTGCTCGCTCCTCTCTGCAGTCAGGGCACAGCAGACAGCTCCAGCGCACGCACTGCACCGCAAGACAGACAGCAGACACACACACAGACATGTCTTACTCCAGCCGAAGCTACGTCTCCTCCTCCGGGGGTTCAATGAGGGCCAGCGGTGGATCCATGGGCGGCTCACGCCTCTCCATGGCCTCTGGCGGGTTCGGCGGTGGCGCCGGTGGCGGGCGCATCAGCTCCATGCGTGCGGGTAGCGTGTACGGGGGCGCAGGAGGGTCCGGGGTGCGCATCTCCAGCGCGTCCAGCTCCTTCTCTGCCGGCGGCGGTGGTGGTGGCGGCTATGGCGGCGGCTATGGTGGCGGCTATGGCGGCGGTGGCTTCAACCTGTCTAGCGCGGTGGACCACTCAGCCAACGAGAAGGCCACCATGCAGAACCTGAACGACCGTCTGGCCACCTACCTGGACAAGGTGCGCTCCCTTGAGAAGGCCAACGCCGAGCTGGAGCTGAAGATCAGACAGTTCCTGGAGAGCAAGACATCCCCGGCTTCCCGAGACTACACTGCCTTCCATGTGACCATCCACGACCTCCAGGCCAAGGTATGTTTGCATGGCCATGGCCTCAGCATAGTTTCACACATGTTACAAGCTACATAACGTCACCAAACTAAGTGGTATTCCCACCAGTATTTATGCAAAACGTACTCATGCATGACGTGTCTGTACCGGTCTGCACATACATGCTTCACTGAACTATAGTCTTTTAATATTAGCATTGAAATGGAAATGAAATAACATGTACTAACTAACCTAAAGAGCCATGCATTCATTGCTATTATCAGGCTGTAACTATACCTATTACAGCTGTAAAGAGGATGATGGCTACGTGTATCAAATTAGAGTAACAGATGCATTAAATATGTGATTTCATAAATCAGGCCTTGTGTGCTGCTTTGCGTTACTGTGCACTATAAGGCTCTTGTAGCACTGACAACTCGCACAATCTCTTATCTACTCTGTGATAATCATAATCCCTCTGATTGAACAGCCTTTGGTCTTTAACCCCGTTCCTGGGTACATCCCTTATCAGAGCCCGAACCCCTATACACCCATGCATCCATTCATGGTTCTTAGTTCTTACATAAACCTTACAAATCGACAGTCACTTTGTCATTTTTTATTTATGTTTTCTCTCTTTTTCTAAAATGTTTTTTTTTTTTTCTGTTTGTGCAGATCCAGGAGGCCTCCCGTCAGAGTGGCGGTATCTACCTCAGCATCGACAACGCAAAGCTCGCTGCTGATGACTTCAGAGTCAAGTGAGTCTACCTACACAAACCAAGGACACACTCCATACCAGAATCTGACACCACAGACTTTATTTCAACCAGAGGTAGTGATTAAAAAAAAGAAATTGTAGTCTAGAATTAGGAACAGCAGCATTTCTGAACTTCAGTCAGTTAATTCCAAATGCCACATGTCCACACATTTTCCTAGTAGGTTTTTGCTTTGTTTACTCTTAATCCTGATCCAGATACATAGTGTTTTACTACCGACTCAATGACACAAATAACACAAAAAAGCAAATAGCTATAATGCATGCACAGAGTAATGTTAGTGCGTGCATAACTTGATTGGATCATTTTGGTTCTGATCAGGTATGAGAACGAGCTCGCCATGAGGACATCCGTGGAGGCCGACATCGCCAACCTAAGAAGGGTGCTGGACGAGCTGACCATGGCACGCTCTGACCTGGAGATGCAGATCGAGGGCCTGAGGGAGGAGCTTATCTACCTCAAGAAGAACCATGAGGAGGTGAGAACCTTAGAACATCTCACAGGCGACACGATTAGAACTAATACACAGAAACTTTAGCTCTCATGTCACTCAAGGAGAACCGGAACAAGATGAAAACATCTCACAGGAACATAATTGGAATCGGAATAATCGGAAAATAAATCCCTCCAGGATGAAATAAGTAGCTCACAAATGACCGTTGACCTTTCTGCTTTTTCTCCTCTCAGGAGCTCCTGGCCATGCGTGCCCAGATGACCGGGCAGGTCCACGTGGAGGTCGACGCAGCACCTCAGGAGGACCTGACCAAGGTCATGGCCGAGATCCGTGAGCACTACGAAGCCGTGTCTGCGAAGAACCAGAGAGAACTTGAATCTTGGTTCACGAGCAAGGTGATTCTAAGTCCTCAATTATCCTCACACATGTATGAGTGTACGCTTTAAGTATGTATATGCATTTGAATATAAGTAGTCTAAATGTGACTAATAGTTGGTTGACGAGTAAGTCACATTTGTTAATATGCTGGTTTCTGTGCTTTCGGCAAACAGACCGAAACTCTGAACAAAGAGGTCAGCGTCCACACCGAGGTGCTGCAGACATCACGGTCGGAAATCAACGAAGTCAAGCGCACTCTGCAAGGGCTAGAGATCGAGCTGCAGTCCCAACTCAGCATGGTAAGCAACCAGTATGATAGCCTAGCATACAGCAGCTAGCATATGAACTAGCGAGAGGATTTGTATAATACTTGAAAATACATTTATCAACAATGAAAAACAAGGCAACCAACAAGTCAATATGTTACAAACATGACCTCAAAAGTACTTGTAACCATTGATACTAAATCATCACAAAATTTTAGGTTTAGGATTAAATCTGAAGTAGCTACAACCAGTTATTGAAGGCTAACGCTGGGTTTAAGCTGAAGTAACTCTAAACTGTGATCGTGCGGTCTTTGCTCTCTCCAGAAAGGGTCGTTGGAAGGAACACTGCAAGACACGCAGGCGCGCTACTCTTCGATGCTCTCGGGCTACCAGATGCAGGTGAGCAGCCTGGAGGAGCAGTTGACTCAGCTCCGCGGGGACCTGGAACGCCAGGGACAAGAGTACAGGATGCTCCTGGACATCAAGACCAGACTGGAGATGGAGATCGCAGAGTACAGAAGACTCCTGGACGGAGAAGCTGTCAGGTCAGTTTGATAGACTGTGACTATATAAACCAAATTAAGAAAATAATCCCATATAACCCATAGTTTATGGATAGATTGAACAGTAAGTATAGATTTTTAAAATAGACATTACCTTCCCTCTTCAAAATAGCCTCCTTATTATTTACTAGTGTTTACTAGTGCTGTAGTGTGCCTTGAGACAATGTTTACTCTCAATGATGCTATAAATAAATATGATAAATAATAAATATATTTACATGGAATTCACTTCATGAAGAATCCTTCAGTGATTCAGAAGACTCTGAGAACTGACCTCTGACCTCTGTGTTTATATGTGCCCTTTAGTACCTCCAGCATCTCCAGCTCCAGCTCCAGCTCAACCACAACACGCAAGGTGGTGACCATCGTGGAGGAGGTGGTGGACGGCAAGGTGGTCAGCTCCTCCAGCTCTTCTCAGTCCCTGAGTGCCACTCACTGAGTGCCACTGACACACTGCAACAACACAGCACCGGAAACAAGCCTACAAAAGTAGCGCCTCTCAAAAAACACCCCGACAGAGAACAAAAGAGAGAAACAATAAAAAGTGCCCTGTGGTGTTCAATCTTAAACTTTTGTGTGATGGTTTTATTCTAGATCGACTGGTTAGCTGACTGGTTGGTTGGCCAAAGGTTTTGTGAAAGAAATCAAGAAGCAACAAGGGAAGAAGTAAATACAGACAGAAAGAAAGAAAGAAAGAAAGAAAGAGAAAGAAAGAAAGAAAGAAAGAGAAAGAAAAGAGGCAAAAATGTAAAAATACAACCTGGTAGTAAAGGGTTAATCTGTACATCTTGAAACTGGTGTGACAATGGCCACTATGATTTAAAAAAGTAAAAAAAAGTTTTTTCATGCAAGACACCAAATTATACATGAGCATTTCAAGATTATTTCACAACACATTGGGTGGTAGATAGATAGATAGATAGATAGATAGATAGATAGATAGATAGATAGATGGATACTTTATTAATCCAGAGGGAAATTTTAGGACATCCAGTAGTTTATACAATTCATACAACTCACAGACACAACATACACAAATCACATACACATAGGGAGAACATGTTCACAAGGAGTGGGGTGGTAACAGATACAAGAATGGGTCTGACCCTATGGTAGAATATGCATGATGGATTGTGACAGTGTAGATGCCCAGGAGGAAAGTGTTCTTGTGCTGCTTGTGTGGATAGTGCAAAAAGACAGTGTTCTTGTGCTTTTGTGGATAGTGCAAAGAGATAGTGCAGAATTTTAAGAGGTTAAGTCTGTGCAAGGGGCTAGTTTAGCCAGTAAGTGGATGGACAGTGGGTTGGTATATTGAGATGGGGTGGGCAGACTGAGGTAGACTCATGCAAAGAAGACCCTTGCAGGTTGCTGACTATCTTGGGCAATGACCACCACACCCACTACACAGAACTCTCAATAGAGAGAGGAGCATATTTACTGGCAGACTCCTGTCACTGTCAAGCTCATCGGACAGGCTGGGGAGGTCCTTTGTCCCCAGGGCCATTCAGCTATACAACTCCACCCAGAAGGAGTTGTTGTCTGACAATCCAGTTCAGTGCTAACAACAGCCCCCGCCTTACTCACCAGCCTGTCCATTCGCCCCACATCCCCATTCTTTATGCTGCCTCCCCAGCACACCACAGCAGAAGAAGAGGACACTGGCAACAACAGACTGGTAAAACATGCAAAGGAGTTTGTTGCAGACATTGAAGGACCTCAACCTCCTCAGGAAGTAGAGCCGGCTCTGACCCTTCTTGTAGAGTGCATCAATGTTGGCTGACCAGTCCAGTTTATTGTCCAGATGAACTCCTAAGTATTTGTAGGTCACACACACCTTATATTATATACAAGGTAACTGTACAATCATTACGTACACAGAAGAGAATAATATGGTCCTGCAGCTACTGTGCCCATTCTCAATACAGAAAAGGTCAAAGGTTGAAAGTTTCATTAGGAGTCAAGCTCACCTCTGGACTGGAACCGGCCAAGGAACCGGCTACACCTAGATTGGGGTGGGGGATATGCAGGTTCTTTTGGAGCTCCCAGTTGTTGCAATGCAAAGGTGACCACACTACCCCTAGGCGCCCGGCCCTACCATAGGATGAGTTGTTCGAAAATGTTGTTGAACAACTGTGTTTACTTGATAGAGACTTTGAACACTCTCTCCTAGCTACCATGGTTGTTGCACAATGCTTTTTTGAAACACACCCCTGACTGGCGTCACCATTTCATCCCACTGATTTAATCTAGGGGAAGGGCCCCTGTGCCAAGGCATATATTCTGGTTCCTAAATCCTGTTCTTGGGCCTGTCCCTGACTATACCTGACTGAACTATTTCAGCTAAGTAGTTAGCTAGGGGCTTTATAATCCCCTCGACTGGCTGAGAAGCCCAGCAGAGTCCTAATAAGGAGAGGAGATGGCTAGGGTGAGAGGCCATCCTGAGATAACTCAGGTTTACGAGCCTCACTGGGACTTATCATGAGTAGACCTGTTCAGGCAGGTTCGGATTGCAGTGAAGTTAACAGAGGTCGGACAGATTTGTTGCTTGTGGATGATTATAGTGATTTGTCTATGTCTGTCCAGTTCTAGCCTCTGATGAACAGTAACTAAGTGCCGGACCCTGTAGTGAAGGACTCTCTCACTGGGCTCTGTGTCCTCTGTGCTTTTTAAAGGGAGAGACATGACATCTTCATCCTTGTACTCCTGCAGTTACATATCTGTGTGGTTACACCAAAATTATCTAAGAGGGCTGCTGATGCTGGAAAAAAAAGGGCTGATTTGCCAAATGACTGCAAGATGTCTTTTTTTTTTTTTTTTTTTGTTAGGTAGTTCTGGACACACGAGTGGTCAGATTTGTTTTTGTTTTCTGTGAGGTTTTGTATGTTTGTGTTTTGTCTGAGGTTTTGTATGTAGCTCTGGACGCACGAGCGGTCAGATTTGTTTTTGTTTTCTGTGAGGTTTTGTATGTTTGTGTTTTGTCTGAGGTTTTGTATTCAGCTCTAGACACCTCATGAGTGGTCAGAAGGCAGCTCATTCTTTAAGAGTGGGCCGGAAAACATCCAATGTAATTTACATTGAAAGACATGCTGATCTCCACACACTGGTTTCCAACCTGCAGCCTGCAAGGAGGCTAAAACCCAGGAGCGCTAGAATGATCCGCTAGCATGTTTCGTAAGGCACCGGGACGGCACAGCTCCGTATCTACTGGTCTTTGTGACCGCCACACCCTAAGCCCCACTCCCAGTCCAGGTGTCAGGACTTTAACACTTCCAAGGTCTCTAGTTCACTTGCCGCTCTTTGGACACATGGAAACAACATTGCCTAGTAATAACTGGTTCAGGTTCAGGCTCTGTAAAGCGCCTTGAGGCGATTTTATTGTTTTGACGCTATATAAATAACATTGCATTGAATTAAGCTGAATTAGTAATACATAATGGGGAAAGTACAGTGAGGCAGGAGACAGGTCACAGGTTTAATATTGGATTGGACTGTGTGGGAATATTTTTTGTACATGGTGAACATGGATCAACTTATGAAAAGTATGAATAGCCTCACTCAAGATGGCTGACAAATAATACCGAAAAGGCTGACTGCTGAGAGGCGGACAGCCATATTTTAAACAAGATTAACTGACTACACCACAATTCCCCAGTAAATGGGAGTGGTACCAAACACGCAACAAGTTCTGACTGAGTAAGAGTTAAAGGACGGAGCTAATTCTAATTGGCCATAGGAACAGCCACACACAAGAATGTCAGAAGGTCACTGGTTTGTTATTGGAATGGACTGGAAAAAATATTTGATTTTGATTTCCCTGGGGCAACTGAATTTCTCATGTACTCCCTGTCAGAACTGTACACATTCTGACACTACAATATAAACCGTAATATGCTGTAACCTGTACAAGAGGAAGGAACGATGACTAGTAAACATTAAGTTAACTATAATGACAATGTACTTTGACTGCTTTTATTGTCATACATGGGAGAGCTGTGCAATTATGCATGGAAACTGGGGATGCTATTTTCTATTTCAACTTATATTCATTCAGCAGAACAAATTAGCTCAAATGTGTATTTTGTAGATTATAATTTAAGACTGCATTTTGTAACCATGTTAAAAGCTAACTATGCTGATAGCTAACTAAGCAGACTTTGACTGTAATGTAAGGTATGTAAGATTGTCCATGGGCTAGATTTCAGAACAACAGCTTTTTAGTCTCTGATGTTTGAACCTCCCACATTGTCTCACTAACAACATGTCGATATAAGCAGAGGATATGTGGGCATCCTTACTGTCACCCAGCAACACTCAACACCTGAGCAAAATGACAAGAAAAATGGACTAGCATACTAGCAAAATCTACACTACAACTGAGCAGCTATTAAGAGTGTCTTATAGTGTCTTAGAGACACTTAGGTTTCAAAAGAGCCTTGGTTTCTATGCAACCATCCAAGGGCGTAACCATGGTCTGGACAGGAGGGTCCAAATGAATACCCTTCCCTTCCTTGCATTGCCTACAATTCTATATTTATGAAAATGTGCACATTTAGAACATAGTTTCGAGGACTACATTAACCATTTGAATTCACATCTAAAGGAATAGTGTAATTTCTCCGAGACAGTGACTGCCCCTCCACTTTGTTTTGGTGAGTTGCTTACTGTTTGTCCAGTTTTCTCCGCTTTTTAAGTAACCTTAATTCCTCCATTACTCTACCTCCTCTCCACCAAGGAGGGGGGAGTCACACACAAATACATTGTAAATAAACAGGACATAACAAGAGACCGATCCATTGACAGGGTTCATAAAAGGAGAACATATATTTAACATATTTTCTGCTGTATATTGGGGGGTACAGATTGGTATTTTCTCAGTATTGAGGGGGAAACGACCCCCCCCAAAGAATGCGTGGTTACGCCCTTGCAACCATCACCTAATGGCTGTCAGAAACCTGTTCGTCTTGATGTTAAAACCCCTCAGTCCGGTCTTGGTCAATATTTATTGTGATCAATAGCCTCTCACACTGATCTGAGATAGTGCCGGCCACTTGATCATTGTGACAGGAGATTCCTTGCATTGTATAACTGACCCAGAGTTACTCAACTGGATGATGCTGTTGGTGTCGAGACAGGTTTTGTTCAACTGAGGTATTTCCCTCGAGGCTAATGTTGGGGTTTGTGGTGCCGGAAGTCTTTGTCTGGGTAGCAATAACCCTGTACTTCTCCCCTCCCTCATTCCACATAAAAGCACCTCCAGTATTCCCTGAGGTTTCACTCAGCACCTAGTCCCTCTCCCCTAAAACAACAACCGGAAGACTCTCCACAACCATGGCATGTTTCTTTACCAACCGCAGCAGCTTCCAAACCTCCCCAGGTGGGTCTCTGAGGAGAGGGAGCTTGACCAGCATAAGGCCCGGTAGTGTGTACGGGGGCGCAGGTGGGTCCGGGGTGCGCATCTCCACCTGCCCGATGCCGCTGTCATACAGCCGCCGCTCCAGCCTTTCGGACACTATGGACGTGACAACCAACGAGAAGGCCACCATGCAGAACCTCAACGACCGTCTGGCCACCTACCTGGAGAAGGTGCGCTCCCTGGAGAAGTCCAACGCCGAGCTGGAGCTGAAGATCAGACAGTTCATGGACAGCAAGGCCTCGCCTGCCTCTCGGGACCACAGGGGCCATCTTGCAGTGATGAGTGACCTACAGGCCCAGGTGAGCCCAAGAACACACACACAACACACACACACACACACACACACACAACACCTGGCTCAGGGGTCAGACTCTAACAGGGTCCGCTGCTCTTTATGTATCACTAAATTGCCTCATATGATTTGTTTACAACCAACCAATTTATGTAATGCCAATGTGACTGAAGAAATGACAATGCTTGACTACACTTTATATCAATCAATAAGGTCAGTGTAATGCTCTTTCACTACTACAGATGCATTTTTTTCCGATAAGAATATAATGTAAACCATTTTTAAACACACATTGGCCATGTTTGCTCATACAACAGACGAGCACACAGTCAAATTGATCCTAAACCTATTATATATTCTAAACAATTACTAAATGTAAGTTGTGTGTCACTGTGAGACAGTCAAAGATAGGACAACGACCTTAGACATTGCTAGCATGCCAGACATAAGTCAGATATACAGTCTGGGGTAAGCTGACACTATGGAATGGTTAGCTTTCAGCAAAGCTTGCTTTTAGCTTGGTTAAACACACACATATATGTATTTATATATACACAATAAGCAAAGTAAAACATTTAACAGAGCCTCAACCTATTATGTATACCACACATATCCGGCATTGAAAGAGTCTTAAGAACGTAATAACAGAGAATAAATACACTGCTTTCAGGACATAGTCCTCTGCTCTTACTGTCTATGTTATTCAGTTTCCCCTGGCCCCATTGTGTGCTACATTGGGTTAGATTCTTTACTTCGCTAATATCAATATTGGTTGTGACTTTGGTCAACCACAGATTAAATGAGGTCAGCCATTATGTTTTGTCTAAAGTCAACATCAATAGGAGGGCCAGTGGTCTCTCCCACCTCTCTCCCACCTCTCTCTCACTCTCTCACTCTCTCTCTTGCTATTGTCCCTCTCTCTCTTGATCTTCTGGGATTCCTGTGAAAGCACCTCTTTTTTTCAAGGCTACTCCTATGAGATTCGCCATATCAATAGCTGTTGTTCAGCTCTACAATTTTTTTTTTTATCCTGGCCCTTGAAATCTTATCCAGCTTATCACATTCATGCTTTTATTCGGTACAATGTGAAAGGTGGTGCCAGACCAAACCCAAATTCTTCCCTGAGGATGATGTAAAATACAGCACTTTGCAGCAGAGCACAAGAACAATGGATCACCTGGAATGGGTAGAATAATGGGTTCACGTAATTTGGTTGAGACTATGTCATAAGAGGACTCGCTTCATCTCTTGTTACAGATTCGTCAGTCTTCGCAAGAAAACGGAGCGTTATTCCTCAGCATTGATAATGGCAAACTAGCCCTGGAGGACTTCAAAGTCAAGTAAGTGGCATAAAGTGAAATAAAGTTACACAAAGTGTCATACAGTTGGATTTGGATATCAGTATGACTTTTACAGTAACATCAGTGGTTAAAACCAGTCAAACCACTCGTAGAGGTGGGATCAGCTACATAGCTGAGTGAAAAAGGTCAGAAACGACTCATCATGTAATGAGTAACTTCATGAGAATGTCAGAACCTTATCCAAGTGACATGTATAATGTTCTGAGCATAAATCCGCTGCCTATTAGCTCTCAATTGCCTCTCTGTGATGGTGCAGGTATGAGAACGAACTGGCCCTCAGGCAGTCAGTGGAGGAAGACATTGCAGGGCTGAGGAGGTTGATGGACACCCTGACGTTAGCCAGATCCGACCTGGAAACGCAGATCGAGGAGCTCCAAGAGGAGCTGATCGTCCTGACGAAGAACCACGAGGAAGTAAGGGCACAAATGGGCAGGCGGGCGTTGACTGAACGGAACATATCAGATGTGCTGCTGACGAACACACGTTGTTGTAGACCTGCAGTAGTTATCACAAACACACGTACCATGACCTGGGGCCCTATGGGGTCATGTCAGAGCACACCCCGCAGAGATGGCTTCATGCACATGGAAACCTCTCATGAGCTATAGGTGACTCATGGAGCTTAGCATTTTAGCTGTTGTTAAACACAAGTTGTTTTAGATCTTCATAAATGTAGAGAGACACATAGAACCTGTGGCATCAACAACTTGAGAAGGAATCAGTCCTTGACCTCTCACATGTGATATGAATATATCAGATTCTATTTTTCTCAATAGGAGTTAAAAGATAAGCTATTGTCGCTGTATAAAATGCTCATAGAAGTCCGTACAAAAAGCTGACATGAAACTACATGTGTCTATTTTTCTGAATAACAATGTTGTATTTCTCTCCTCTCAGGACCTTTCAGACATCCAAGCACAGATGAGCGGTCAGGTCGATGTGGCCGTGGATGCTGCACCACAGGAGGACCTGAGCAAAATCATGGAAGACATTCGCAGACATTACGAGACCATTACCTCCAAGAACCGGAAAGAACTTGAGGTCTGGTTCCAGAGCAAGGTAAAACATTTTGAACTCTTAGGTAAGGTTATACCATGACCCCTCCGGAGGGGAGAGTATTTGCAGGGGGTTGATTGGATTGTCCAACTGTCAGGGAGAATTTTTGAGGAACTTTAGTCTATAAGTTTCTCTGTTTGCGTGTTTTTATACTTAAAATATTTTGCTCGTAAAACTGATCTGAGCTTAACTTTTAAGGGTTCATCATGTATGGTTACAAAGTGTTAGGTACAAATCTTCAGAGTTGTTGTATGGGAAGAACATACTGGAGACACCTTTCCTTCTAACATTTAACTCACCTTTCAAAAGCTAAACTGTACTGCTTGTTAATCTAGAATACTAGTGCCTCACCTCACTTCAGTTCATTCTTGTTGCTTACAGACTGAAGAAATTAACAAGGAAGTCATCGTCAAAACAGAAACCCTCAAGACATCGAAGTCAGAGACTACAGACATTCGCCGCAACTTTCAGGGCCTTGAAATTGAGCTGCAGTCCCAGTTAAGCATGGTAAGTCCACAGGCCTGCCACACTCATCAAACATGGAGGTGTCTGGCCTAGACTAACCTCACCCCAAGCCTCTTCCTTCCTCTCCATCTATCTATCCATCTATCCAACCATCCATCCATCCATCCATCTATCTATCTATCTATCTATCTATCTATCTATCTATCTATCTATCCATCCACCTATTTGTCAATCCATCCATCCATCCATCCATCCATCTATCCATATATCCATCTATCTATCTATCTATCTATCCATCCATCCAACCATCCCTGTCCTCCCGTCTTTCCTGACCCCAGAAATCCTCTCTGGAGGGGACACTGCAAGAGGTGCAGTCCCAGTACACCTACATGCTGGGGGGCTTCCAGGAGAAGGTGCTGACCCTGGAGGACCAGCTGTCCCAGCTGAGGGCCGACATGGAGGGCCAGAGCAACGAGTACCAGAGGCTGCTGGACACCAAGACCAGGCTGGAGCTGGAGATCGCCGAGTACAGGAGGCTCCTTGAGGGAGATATCAAGTAAGGATGCATCACGTTCACACCATCAATATTCACACGACCAGCGAGCACACCACCAATATTCACAAGTTCTATTTACGCGAGGAACAATTTTTTCTCAACTGTAGCCACAAAACTGCAAAATCACTCAAAAAGAGATATTTTGGAGGAAAGTGTTTTATCGTTTTGGCAAATCTCCATATAATTAATGTATGTTGGGGTCCTGTTCGTCCCGTCTGGATTTATTTTCCGATATTGACCGGCAGACTATACATTATCCCTTACATATTCACTCTGCATGCTTCTAATTCTATGATTCTGTGTGTAGTTTTTATCTAGAATGAATGGGCTCGATGCAAGTCTGATCATAGTTGTATCCTATACTAAGTCTGCTGTTATCTGGGCAGAATGTTTTATACTCAACAGGGAACTTTATAGATGGCCTTCCAGTAATCGTGACTGTGACTGCCAGTAAAACGAGTGCATATATTCCAGTGTAATCTTCATTACTGTTTATATGACCTATGACCTATATGATGTTTACATCCAGACCTTGTGTGCAGACAGGGTGAAAACAGTGTCGCTAGAGAAACAGCAGGAATCCCATACACATGAGAAATCCTGCGGAAATGTTGTAACACCTTCGGTCAAAACATAGCATTTTGTATGCGCAGAAGGACGAATAAAGGCACTTTGCATGAGAACAGGCCATGTGGCTAACTCCCTTCCAGTACACCTCAGATTTTACCGTTCCATCCTGGAAAACAAATCTGATATCATAAATGGTGAAGTGAGGTGCATTTCTGACCCATTCCATCTTTTGATAATATATTTTTTTTTTTACAGCTATACACCTACCGCATCAACGGCCAAGGCTAAGATCATCATACTCACAGAGGAAATAGTTGATGGAACAGTGGTCAAGTCCTCTTCCACAACAGCCAATGAGAAGTGAGCCTTGACCTACACTGAATGAGGAGAGCAATGGACTATTGAACAAAAACTGCAAACAACAATAAAGCTGCATGTTGGGAACATACAATAGTGCCTCCCTGTGGTGTATTTATGAAATGTCACTTGCGATTCTCAATTTGCAAATGGAGAAGCAGCTGTATTGATAGACAATGTTCACTGTTTTGCCATACAAATGTATTTGTGACTTGTAATATTCCATTGCATACACTACCAAGTTAATTTTATGAAGGTGAAACACTGAGATCAAACTGGAAGTCAACATTAGAAAAGTCCACACATCCCTGTACCTACCTCTTGTACTAAATGAGAAATAAAATTGAATAAACTAAATTAATTGTATTTATTCTACTGTGCACACTACATGAGACATGAAGGTGTAGGCCTTTGATTATATCAAATGGGAATGAAATACCAGTTTTAGAATGGTTCAGCACTGTACAATAGAAATACAACCATGTGCCAACACTGAAAACACACCAGTACTGAACTTTAGAGAATGAGGGACGCCAGTCAGTATCTGCATCCATCTCCCCATCTATCTGCCTATCACACCTATCCATCTATTACTGTAAAGTCCCATTCCGGGAAAACTGGTGCATTTTGCTACTTAGCTCCCCCTAAAGTTGCGGAGTGTTGCTTACTTTTACACCACTGTTGTAAATACAAATCGTGCTTCAAAACCCCCTGATGGACAGTGTACACAAATATTTTTTGACAAGTTGAAGGATATGAAACTGGCAAAGACAATGGCAGAAGCCAAAGAAGCATATAGCATGACAAGGTAGAGTAAAATCACAAGATTTGACATAAATATGACTCTGCATAATTGTAGTTATTGTGACATCGGAGATTAACACTAACATAACCAAACAATAACAAAAAAAGAATGACAAATATAAAATAGAAATATAGGGAACATAGAGTAAAATAGAATAGAAAACCCTTATTGTCACACAAAAACAACATATAACACAACAACAGTACAAATAGCTAAAATAGAGCAAATGGCAAATGGCTGCACTAGCGTAGCTACGTCAGTTATCGGACAGTTTGTTAAAAATCAGCCATTCTATTAAACAATCGATATGCACAAGTATACATAAGTTTAATAATGAATTAACATGACGACGTGAACATTTGCCGATAACACACGCATGCCAGTTACGATAGCTAGCTAGACAGTTACGACACTGTCCTGTCAGGGGCAGGTTAATGCTAGTTATAATAAACGTAGGTCTACATCTCAGTGCCTCTCCAGATTAGTTAAATTAACTGAAGGTAAATGAATGTAATCTTTCCCTGCGGTGCATGAACAATGCTGGTATTGGATGTATTTATCTGCAATCGTGATGACCGTGAGATGAGGCTTCTCCCTCTTGCATAGTGATCTGTACATTTTCGCCTCAAATTTAAGCTTGTTATCCACCATATCTAGTTTTAAATTTTATACATATTCCTCCATTGCATAATGAAGTCCCTTTTGAAGGCTTCTAGACGAAATCAGGTTCTTTTGTCTCCAAAAGTTGTCTAGAGCCTCTTGGGATATCGTTTTGACACTGATAGCTGCCATTGTAAACTCTAGTAAGCTCCGATAACTTGTCCGAGTTAGCAACAGTAACTAAGGGGGGCGGGGCTTAGCCATAGGTCAATTGACCGCTGTCAAGGGAAGTAGTCCGGTAACTTATCAACCCCAGCGTATTCCGTTGCTTAGCGACGTCAGTTGATCTGAAGCCTACCGGGGAAAAAACTTAGCCTACATATCAGGCAACTATGGATGCGTTTCCGATTAAGTTTAATATTTTTGGGAAATACGGCGATTTTGATACTGGTTAAAGGCTGAGATGATGCCATCGCCAGTGAAGAAAAGACAAAGATACGACAGCAGCATAGAAGAGAGCAGTTGGTGACACCAGGGCTCTGTTCAAAAACTCTTAAAATGCCGTCGGGGGAAAAAAACTGTCCTTTAGACCAGGGGTTTTCAACTGGTTTTGTCCCAGGGACCACCATACTAACTAGAAAGTAATTCGCGGCCCACTGTTTGTAACTGCCGCCGCCACGCCCCCTCCCCCGCACACATATTCCGCCTGTAGCACTTGTCAGTGTAATTTCTTCGCTGAATATGGGTCTACATCAGTATATTTCAGGCAATGCGACTTGGCTATTCAGACTATTTAGAATGACATATTTTTCTTATTTTAGATATTTTTCACAATATTCAAGAGTAATCTGGAAATGTATTGAAATATCAAAGCGAATTTATAACAATAAAAAAGTCAATGGTGAACTAATCAACATAGGCTCATGTCGCGGACCACCTGCAATGCCGTCGCGGACCACCAGGGGGCCGCGGACCCCCGGTTGAAAACATAGACATATATACATGTATATATGTCTATGGTTGAAAACCCCTGCTTTAGACGCCTGGTCCTTGCTCTGGAGGACCTGTACCTGAGGGCAGGAGAGTAAACAGGTGAAAACACCTGGAGCAAGTTTTTGAGAGGCACACATTGCCACTTTGTGGCCATGTTCAGTACTTACCACTCATACCTTACCCACTGAGAAAATCCAGCTGTTCTTGCAGTCAGTAGTATAATAGTAGGCTACATTATTCTTTAGTTTTCTACAAAATAATCCAGGAATTATATATTTGCTCTATTCTGCTTACTGACAGTTTATGAAGAAAGCTTTGACTTACACCAAAAAAAGAATGAAATACCAGTCTGGGATAGTTCAGCACTGGACCACACTGTACTATATATAGTGAAACACTGACAACACCCACGTCGCCACCCGGTGGCGATCTTCCCGTACCTGCCACAAATTACCCATTCCGTTGAGAAGGACATCCACTCCACTTCAAAACCTGCAGTGATCGTGATGCCACTGACACCGTAATCAAAACAACATGCAGTAAACACGACACTAATCATAAGCACCGTGTACCATGTGATCAAGGTCAAGTAGTAGCTTTGGGCCAGTAAGTATACACAACAAACTTTCATCTTTCACTTTTGAAATATTCTCATAAAAAAAAACATTAAGCGTCGAATTCTCTATGTGGCTTAACACACACTGCAACTTGCATGTATTCTTATACTGCAGTGAATATTTTAAAGAAGCTTGAGTGTGTATGTCTGAACCTGCGGTTCCTCTCGTACTGAGCAGGATTACCATTGCAACGACACATCATCAGTAGGGGACAACGAACCTCTCTCACAACCATAGACATATATAGATGTCATCATCTATATATGTCTATGCTCACAACGGTCTAAACCCGGCTCACGTTCTGTATTAGTGGGTGAACAATTGCATGTATTCTTATACTGCAGTGATGATGACGCTTCAGTGTGTAATTGAGGTAGCTGAGCCACAAGTCTTGGCTGTGTGCACCTGTCAGCCTCTGGTTAAACGCCAAAGGAAGCTTCCTGAGAAACTTACGTAATAAAATGTAGTAATTCTAAACCTGGCAACGTTCACTGCCCTCGGCTTGCCTAAGGCTCTGAAGATGCACAACACAAGCACATTTTAGATATGCATGGCACATTTATTTGAGAGAAACATTTATGAAACATTGACATACTGAAGGAAATTATGAATCTTTACCTTTTTCTGACACTTACATTTCCTCCATTGAATTACAGTGCAATGCTGAATGCCACCCGCAATGGTCTGCTGTGGTAACAACACTGCTTGTGAACGTCACAAAGAGCAGGAATAACATGAACGCTGATGTGAACTGAAGTCAAATGTTTTGGAATATTTATTGAAAATGAATATCTACTATGGGTGCAAAAATAATGATTCTCAGTAAAATACATACCTCTATCCAGCCCCGGAATGCAAACCAAAAACAGCTTGTCAGAAAACATTATGCAAATTGTTCCGTATGTGTTGGGACTTGCACACTGCAGCACTGTATGCAAATACACGTGTGGGAATCTATTCACACTATCATTATCACATACTTACACTGCTTAACCCAAATAGGAAAACCACTCAATTTCTAAATTCTTTAAAACATTTTTAATTCATAATTTGGTAACACTTTATTTGGATAAGACACAGAGACTTTACAGATGGTTTGTTGAAATTCAAGTTCAGTGAATAACCTAACCCTAACCTTAACCATTCATTGTTTTGAACAGAGTGTCAACAGATAGTCTGTTTAGAATCTGAGCATCTGTAGGTGGTCTATAGGGGACTATCCAAATAAAGTGTGACCCATAATTCTTTAAAAAAAAATCAGCAAACTCTAAGTTGTGTGTGCTCCATCTCTAAACGTTTCTATATGCCTTATCAATATTCCCTTCTAAACACAGAGAAACATAAATAAAAGTCATGGCTCATGTCGCACAGAATCCTTATCACTAGATTTAGAATCTTTAGAAAGCTCTAGAACTTAAACTTTAACTTAAATATCTTATCTCAGGACTTTAGTTTCCTGACCTATCCACTTGAAAGGGAAGAGAAACACAAGGTTGCAAGGTTTTTTTTGACAAGTCAGCCCTGAACACATACCTTCCAACCTCTCTCTCTTGCGGAGGTGATTATTTAAAGGTCAGGATGCTAAGTCTCTCCTATAATTGTGGCTCTAATCATGTGGCTGCAAGCTAAATAAGTTGCATTGCTCATGCCTAGTATAAAGGACAGGTGATACGCAATAAGACAATATAATTGGGTCATAATGTCTCTGTTTACCCATTTGAAGGAATGTAACCTGCCAGCTATGTTAATGTCTAAAACCTCCAAACCACCTGATTTAACAGAGTTCAAAGTTTGGTTATGTGATTGAGCTCCACTGGCTGCCAGTAGCTGCTCGCATTAAGTTCAAGTCACTTATGCTTGCCTACAGAGTGCTTGCTGGTTCTGCTCCCACCTACCTAAATGCTCTTGTAAGGGCAAATGTTACACCCAGGACGTTGCGCTCGTCTAGTGAGCGTCGTTTGGCACTGCCATCTGTGCAAGCACGGCAATCCAGACTATTCTCATTTGTAGTTCCACGTTGGTGGAACGAACTGCCTAGTACTACCAGAGCAGGGGCATCCCTCTCCACCTTCAAGAAGCTTTTGAAGACCCAACTCTTCAGAGAGCACCTCCCTCCCTAACTGGCACCTTGACAAGTGCTTAACTTGCACTTCAGCAGTTACATTCCTGCGCTTCTTTTTCTTTCTATGTCGTTTTCCTATTTCTTATGTAAAGTAGTATTTATTGTTACACCAGGTTTTTTTATTGCTCTTAGCTTGAGTGTTCTCTCCCTTGTACGTCGCTTTGGACAAAAGCGTCTGCTAAATGACTAAATGTAAATGTAAATGTGATCATTCGACCATGTTAAACTATAGCTGTTTGAGTAACACAATTATTGACTGTGGTGAGCCAACACACGATATTATATGCTAATTTGGCCTGAGGGCATCAATCTATCAAGCCTATTGCTTCAGGATGCCTGACAAACATTCATGAATACTAATTTGATTACTATCTGTTATGGAATTTGAAGGATTCCTCTTACTCTCACATCTCTTAGCTGCAGATCGGCGCAGGACAAGCAAGTACTTTCGTGGATTAAATCAAATAATCTTGCAATGAGTTAATCAAAAGTTGCATGCACTGTGTGCAAAGGGTTGATTTTTAAGACAGACGTGTATGAAGTTCATGAAAGAATATATTGTCTTGGCTACAAGGTCTTGTGACAATGGTTGAGGTTCCTTTGACAGCTTTAAACTGTATTTACTATACTTACTGTCATCTTGTCCACAAATTCAACCAGTGCCCTCAATAAGAAAGGCTGATGAGGAATCTGTTCATGACATATCCAATCTAAAGCAGCCTTAACAGCAAACAGCTAGAAAAAAGTATGTCTGACCCCAAAAATCCTGAATGATTTTTAAAGGTTTTTCTAGGGTTATAATAAATATTAATAAATAATACAAACTTTATTTATATAGCACCTTTCATGCAAAAGAATGCAGCTCAAAGTGCTTTACAGCAAATACATAACGTGCACAAAGAAATTACATGCACATAAAAATAGACATCAAAGAAACATAACTCAGATATAGTGCAAAAACAATTATAAAATTCAAATTATAAAATTGAATACATAAAATGCATAGCATAAGATAGAAAATAAAACTGCAGAGATATATTTAATCTAACCCCTTAATATCACAAGTGGAGATTTAAATTAAATCAAATTTATATACATATATATATATATATTGCACTATATATATATATAGTGCAAAGTGGTAGCTAGTTAAAGGCTAATGTGAAGAGGTACGTTTTTAGTTTTCTTTTAAAGATGTTAAGCGAGCTGGCTTCCCTGATGTCTATAGGCAGTATGTTCCATAGCACTGGGGCGTAATTGACAACGGCTGCGTCCCCGATTTTCTTAAGGCTGTTGCTGGGAACCTCCAATAAACCAGCATTCGATGATCGCAGTGTTCTTGAAGGCAAGTATTTGACTAGGGAGTTTGCAATGTAACTTGGTCCTAGCCCATTAAGGGCTTTGTATATTAGGAGAAGGAACTTAAAGTCAATTCTAAAAGTTACTGGAAGCCAGTGCAGAGCAGCTAAAACTGGACTAATGTGCTCTCTCCTCTTGGTTCTGGTTAATAGGCGAGCTGCAGAGTTTTGAATGAGCTGAAGTCTCTCAGTTGTTTTTTTTGGGAGGCCAGTAAGGATTGCATTACAATAATCAAGCCGGCTTGAAATAAAGGCATGAATCAGTTTTTCAGCATCTTTTTGATTTATAAATGGCAGGACTTTAGCTATGTTTTTAAGGTGGAAAAATTATGTTTTCGTCACCTTGTTAATGTGAGACTTGAAGCTTAAATCTGAATAACACAAAGACTTGTAACCTCCGATTTAATCAAGGGAGTTAATTTCCCCAGATTATTAAACAGCATTTCTCTTTTTGTTTTAGGGCCGACTAGTAGGATCTCAGTTTTGTCCTCGTTTAACTTTAAGAAATTATTGCTCATCCACTCATTTATCGCCAAAAGACAGGTAATAATGGAGTTTATTGCTGCAGCATCATTTGGCTCAGCAGAGATGTACAGTTGCGTGTCATCAGCATAACTATGGAAACATACATTGTGTTTTCTAATGATGTCCCAAAGTGGCAGCATGTACAGTGAGAATAATAATGGACCAAGGCAGCTCCCTTGTGCAACCCCAAAGCAGAAGTCATGTGTCTTAGAGACATGATCTCCAAGCCTGACATAAAACTTTCTCCCTTTGACGTATGTTCTGAACCAGTTTAATACAGAGTCAGAAAGCCCAACTAACTTTTCAATACGATGAATTAGGATTCAAATGCTGCACTTAGGTCTAAGAGGACCAGGATTGAGACCTTATTTGCATCCAAATTTAGTCTGAGGTCGCTGATTACTTTAGTAAGAGCAGTTTCAGTGCTGTGGCATGTTCTAAAGCCTGATTGAAATTTCTCCAGGATATTGTTTTCTTTGAGAAAGGAGTTTATTTGCACTGAAACTATCTTTTCAAGTACTTTACTAATGAATGGAAGATTGGAAATCGGCCTATAGTTGATCAGTGCATTACCATCTAGGTTGTTTTTTTTTAGTAAGGGTTTTACAACAGCTGTTTTGAAGGCATCTGGGAAGATGCCAGTTTGAAGAGATGTATTTATAATCTTCAGGACATGACTTGAAACACTGTCGAAGACCCGCTTAAAAAATGCTGTAGGTACAGGGTCAATACATGAGGTGGAGGAATTGCACTCAGTGACAGTCTTACAAAGATCCACCAATGTGTTATAGGGGTTCTCCCCTTGTTTTAAAAGCTTGCTTTTTTTACCCAGATGTAAAAAAGCATGTCACTCAACACAGTCACAACTCTGCTGAGTGTATATGTAGTGCTCTGCAAGTTGGGGCTTGCATATAGTAGATGTGCCAAAAATGCAAATCTTCACGAAGAAGCCCTCCAAAGTCTGGGAAACTGTATTCTTCTTGAGGCAGACTCTTAAAACTCAGCATGGTCGCAGTTCACTACTCTAAGCTACTATTTCTACAGAGGCCCGATTTAAAATTAATTTGATTTTCTGCACAGATTAAATAACTGTGTGTAAAGTGAAATGAAACAAAGGGTACATTGCTGAAGGGTACGTGTAAAAGCAGAAACTTAAGCCCTCCAATTCATGTTTTGAGGACATATTTATTTAAAGGTCAGTGGGAGAGAGAGGAATTGCTCTGAACATGTAACTGCAAGGTATAGCCATGGTCTTTGCCCTTTAAAGGTGAGACGACGCTCAAGCGAGGTTGATGGGCTCTTTTTAGGTTACCCTTGCCTGTGCTCACTTGTTTACATGGAATTTAACCCACTGGCTATGTGAGCAAAATCCCACTTAGGAGAGCCTGCTGAATCCTCTCAGTGTGTGTGAACACAAGATGTGAGTAAATCCTGTGCTATTTGTGTGAATGAAAGTTATATTGTATCTAATTCAGGTAGATGAGTCCCACTGAGGCCCTTGCTGGAGGTGAGGTGTGTGCCTCGTTCAGATGGCTCAAGGGTTTTCATCAGAACACCTGAATCAGCTGCAGGCTCTCAGTCCTGTCACACACAGATCCACTGAGACTGAAATCCTCAGATGAATGTCAGTCATTGTGTGTTTGCCAGTGAACGTGCTGAAACTTATATCACAGCCAGCGGGGGGATGCCTCATGGCGATATCCCTCACATTGTTTGGGACCTGATGCACATTTGGGCTGGCCTGGGGCAGGGAAGGGGGAGTCAGGTGAGAGGGGGAGTCGGGTTACAGGAGCTGAAGCGTCTGTGTGCAGAGGATAAAAAGCCCCTCGCAGTGCCGTCTCAACACTCACTTCTCTCCCGTCAGAGCCAGAGTACCCTTCCAGCCTCTTCGTCATGGCAACACTCTTCGCCAGCCGTTCCTCCTTCGGTGGAGGTGGATTCTCCGCAGGCTCCTCCCGGCTCTCCATGTCGGCAGGGGGCGGTGGCCGCATGATGAGGGCCGGCAGCGTGTACGGTGGTGCCGGCGGTTCCGGAGTGCGCATCTCCAGCGCCTCCGGTCTGGGTGGCGCAGCTGGATTCGGCGGGGGGTACGGAGGTGGTGCCGGGTTTGGAGGTGGTGCCGGGTTCGGCAGCGGGTTCAGCGGCGGAGCGGGGTCTGGGGGCTTCAGCATGTCTTCCGCCGCGGAGGGAGGCGTCATTGGCAATGAGAAGCACACCATGCAGAACCTCAACGACCGTCTGGCTGCCTACTTGGTTAAGGTGCAGACCCTGGAGAAGGCCAACGCAGAGCTGGAGCTGAAGATCAGACAGTTTCTGGAGAGCAGGACATCCCCTTCTGCCCACAACTACGACAGCTTCATGGTCTCCATCAGTGACCTCCAGGCCCAGGTGAGCTCCTCAAATTAGCCTCCATCTGCAGCAGAGAGATAACACTGAGTCATCTGAACAGTGAAGCCCATGGCAGTGTCTCATGGAACATGGAGTTAACACTGTGCTTTGCTCTCATGCTAAACTTGTGTTTTTCAAACCAATAAGGGTCACTTCCCTTGCAATAGATAGATAGATAGATAGATAGATGGATATTTTATTAATCCCGAGGGAAATTTAGGTCATCCATAGTAGCTCATATACACTTACTCACAGACATACATACATAAATCACATACACATAGGGGGAACATGTTCACAGGGAGTGGGGTGTTTACAGATACAGGAATGGATCTGACCCTATGGTACATAGTGCATAGATTGGTAAAGTGTTGATGTCCACGAATAGCAGTTCCTTAAGTAAATGTAAGTGATGCATTTGTTTGTGTGTTTCCTGATGTGTTCAGATCCAGGGTGCCCTTCAGCTGAAGGGTTCTGTGCACTTGGCCATCGACAACGCCAGCCTCGCCATGGACGACTTCAGAGTCAAGTAGGTTTGCGCCCAAGAACATAATAATTCTGTTGCTAGGTTTACTCCAAAAGACAGAAATCTTGTTTCTAGGTTTACTCCAAAAGACAGAAATCCTGTTTCTAGGTTTACTCCAAAAGTTAGAAATCCTACTGCTAGGTTTACTCCAAAAGTTTCAAGATAGATGTGACCATTTTGGCGTGGAAATTGTTTTTAAAAGCATCTGTGCATTGCAGCAGCAATTAAGGATTAGATAAAAGATATATGTAATCTGTCATCTGTAGTCTGAATCCACTGCATCCCAATGTGTTCAGGGCCTGCAGCCCATAGAGTTTAGAAACAGCTCACCAACAGCTCATTGGCTACACCATTCCAGTTAAACAGCTTATTTGACATTGAATTTAAATTTAATGTGTGTAAAATATTACATAAAAATGATTCAGCCTGATTTGTGTAGCCTATGCCATCAAATTGTGTGTGTAAACTACCCTAACTTTCCACTGTTCTACTCTGGAAGTTCTTAATAGAAAGTTAAGCTGAAGCTTTTTTTTTGCAGAATGCATTTAAACTTTTCCCCTCATATGAGTTGGGTATTTATCGCACATGTTTTGTTTGTTGATTATCCCATCAATTGCCATCTCTGTAAGGTATGAGACAGAGTTGACCATGAGGCAGTCAGTGGAGGCAGACATCGCCGGGCTGAAGAGGGTGCTGGATGAGCTGAACTACTCTAGGACCGACATCGCCATGCAGATCACCGGCCTGCAAGAAGAGCTTATCTACCTCAAGAAGAACCACGAGGAGGTGAGAACTGCTAACAAGAACAAAACTTATACACAGGAATTAAGTTCTCTTCTTACTCAAGAAGGGCCACGAGGAAGTCTGGATGCCCAAGCCTAACCTGCTATGAGGCCTTAGGGCACAAACAAGACTGGCTTTCTGTTTTAGCATGCCGTGCAGAGCAGATGGAAGTGACAGATTAGACATAGTTTCCAAGCCTCTCTGTAATGCACCCTCCCCGGGCATACTTGTAGGTCTCTCATTCACTTACTTACACACTGACTTACAGTACATGCACTGGCAGAAGTGGCTTCAGTTGAGCCTTGGTACAGTCTTGAAAGGAGTGACGCAACTAGTGCACATCGTTGTGAGTTATTTTTGTGATACTGTCTGTCTCACAGTAGCACAGTGTTAATCCTGGTTGTAAAGCTACATTCCAATTTTTAAGAAAATGTTTTCTGTCTTAGGAGCTGTTGTCCCTGCGCGCCCAGATGACCGGCCAGGTCAACGTAGAGGTGGACGCTGCACCTCAGGAGGACCTCACCAAGGTCATGGCAGATATCCGTGAACACTACGAGGCAGTCTCATCCAAGAACCAGAGGGACCTTGAGTCTTGGTTCCAAGCTAAGGTAGATGACATACACATAAACGCACGCACATACACATATACACATACACTCCATGAGAGCACACACACACACACACACAAACACACACACACACACACAAACACACACACACACACACACACACACACACAGAAACACACTCATCAGTCAAGCACAGGCTTTTACAGATAATATTTCTTGCCAGATCAGATCTTGCTATATCAGCATAGAGAACTATGCATTCATAAACCTCCGCTCAATTCAATATTATTTATGTATATAGCGCCAAAACAATAAAATTGTCTCAGGGTGCTTCAAAGTTCTCTACTCCAATGGTGACCTGTTTTCTGATATTGTGTAATAAATGAGTTAAAGTCCTTTCTCACTTACTGTGTCCTCTTTTTGCTGCTGTTTTGCAGTCAGAGATCGTGAACAAGGAGGTCGTTACGAGCACAGAGACCCTTCAGACCAGCAGGTCCGAGATCAACACTGTGAAGAGCTCAGTTCAGTCCCTGGAAATCGAACTTCAGTCTCTAATGAGCATGGTGAGGCTACCCATCAGCTCCGAAACACAGAACCATTGCACACAGTCACATGCCAACTCTGTTACATGTTGTCTCATTGGAGATGGCAAGTCAGGCCATGCAGTAAATCAGTACCAATTTCAAGGGAATCCTACTGTGTCCCACCACTGCAAGCCTTGAACTTCCACCTCACTCCTGTTTAAATCAATGTAGTTCATGACATTGTTGTTGCTGGCCACTTGCTCGACTTTCTTCTGCCATGGAAACACTTCATTCATTTTTTTTAAATATACCTGCGATACACCAGTAAACACTAGTTTAAAAAAAAGAAGTACAAATTTTACTCTAATACCAACTCTCCTCACTCCCAAATCCTTACAGAAAGCATCGCTGGAGGGCACGTTGTCAGAGACGCAGTCACGCTACTCCGGCATGCTCTCAGGCTACCAGATGCAGGTGGGCAGCCTGGAAGGTCAGCTGGTTCATCTCCGCGGGGACCTGGAACGCCAGGGACAAGAGTACTCCGTGCTCCTGGACATGAAGACCAGACTGGAGATGGAGATCGCAGAGTACAGAAGACTCATGGACGGAGGGGCAGTTGCAAGTGCAAGTGCAAGGTATGCTAATCAGTTAGCAGCTGTCGGCGAATTCACCAGTAACTCCACAACATGAATTCATAAAATCTGAGGGGAAAATGAAAGAAATATATAAAATTGGCGAGAACAAAATAAAGATCTGGGATGATTTTTGTCAGAAAAAGTCCTCATAAACTGTGACGTCACACCATGTCAGCATTGCACAGATGAGAGACTAAATGTCAATTGTCTTCTCTTTTTCCCTTACAGCAACATGTCAACCTCATCCTCTTCCACCTCCACCACCACCACCACTAAGGTCATCACCGTCGTGGAGGAGGTGGTCGACGGGGTGGTGTTGTCATCTTCCTCTTCCTCATCAACTCAAGCCATCCTAAACTAAACCATCTACACATAGCACACCTGACAGCTGTCTGCTCTGGGACCGATCTGGCCCGACTTCGGTGTGGGTCCCACGGGTCCAAACCCAAAGAGAACCTGATCATCTCCAGAGCCAGGCTCTGTCAAGAACAGAAGCCCTTGCTGGAGGGGAGAATCCACCTCCATTTTTTAAGTCCTGTACAATGAGAGCCTCTCTCAGTGTGTGAGACAATAAAAAAAAGGACATGAATAGCACTGTAAACGTGTGTGTAATTCTTTCAAACTCATGCACAGATACGATACACATAGGGGCAAACGTACCATCACATACAGAAAATAGGAAATGCTCAGATATCTACACTGGAAGTGTAAAACTGTAAGCGCCTACAGTATAAAAGGCTACAAAACATGGCTGCACAGACCAACTAAAGTCCATGGCACTACTATGTATAAATGACAAATATGTATGAATGTCAATAACACAATATTAGGTTTTTGCTCAATAATTAACCTTGATGACCAATATTTTTAAGTGTTAAAACATGCCACCCGGTTTAAATAATGTACTCATGAACCCTTGCAATGCCACATTAAATCATCTATAATCTTGCCCATCCAGTATTATGGATTCAGAGGATCCATATCTGATTCGGGGCCTAATCCACCCCAAACCCAGGTTGTCATGGTGAAGCACTGGCCTGAAAATGGCAGGAGAGTCTACCGCTTCCGTACATTCAGAACCTCAATTGGTATGTGAGACAATAGAGTAGAATTGAATAGAATAGAATACATTTGTATATTTAGTCTACAATTCAATAGTTCAGAAGTGAGCGCAATTCTATAACTCATATAGACAAATAGATAAAGCATATATGAGTAAATCATAGATACACAACAGCAAAAAATGAGATGCCCATTTGGTAAAAATTCCTAAAGATCAGTCAAACACACAGAGGTTCCATGTTTATTCATGGCCTATGGTGGCATTCTGGACCAGGGAATCGTCCTCAGAGCAATCTCATGTATAGGTGGCCAAAACTTGACTCTTGACTAAGCACATTCATTTGTAAACCACAAAAATGATCCCACCCCCCAAAAACTTCATTAGACTAAAATACAAGTCTATAGCCACCAATAAAACAGTAGGTAACAGAGTGGCTATAGGGACCTCTCTGATGGTCATTGTACTGTCCTCGTTGAGGTGTGCTAACTCCAACTAGACAGCGAGCTAAACTCTAGAGTAAACGAGTAAACCATAGATACACAACAGCAAAAAATGTGATGCCTATGTAGTAAAAGTTCTTAAAGACCAGACAACTGACAATGTATGAATGACAACTATGTATGAATGACAACTGACAAGCGCCTACAGTATAAAAGGCTACAAAACATGGCTGCACAGACCAACTAAAGTTCATGGCACTACTAAGTACTAAGTTTGCATGTTCTCCCCGTGTTCACAAGGGGTTTCCTCCACTAAAAACCCCAACAGAAAAAACATGCAAAACAACAGAACACTCTCCGTCAGTCCCTGACCAAGACAGACGGTTCATCTCACCTGGTCCTCGGGCGCTTAAAAAAGCTGCCCACTGCACCTGGGGTCCTGGAGAAAGGACAGTCCGGGATGGGATAAATGCAGAAGCTAAATTCACAAACGACCTCAGGCGTGCGTGTGTGTGTGTGTGTCCTGTGTCGCCTCCATGTGTCCACGTGTGTTGCAGTGTGTCGCTTGTGCGATTAAAGTCTGACAAGACAAGACAACTGACAAGTATGAATGACAACTATGTATGAATGACAATCTGAGGTTTTTGCTCAATAATTAACCTTGATGACCAATATTTTTTATTGTTAAGACATGCCACCTGGTTTAATCAATGTACCCATGAGCTCTTGCAATGCCACATTAAATCATCTATAATCTTGCCCATCCAGTATTATGGATTCAGAGGATCCATATCTGATTTGGGGCCTAATCCAGTCAAACACGCAGTGGTAAGCAGAGGTTCCATCTTTATTCATGGCTGATGGTGGCATTCTGGACCAGGGAATCGTCTTCAGAGCAATCTCATGTTTAGGTGCCCAAAACTCATTCTTTATAGACACTCAGTTGCAATCTGTTAGCTACTCGATATCCATAAGAGTCATACGCACAGTTTAACGAACCTTTTCTAAGCAGAAACCATCTATTCCATGGAAAGTTCTGACTTGGGTTGCACCTCACACAACATGTCCTAAAAAACTTGTATGTCCTATGCTCCAGTCCTCTGTCATTGTCCTTCTCTATATCCTGTGGTGTCAATTATTTGTGTCAGCAACCATTTCTGCAGATGTATGGGTAAGGTATGTCTAATGGTGGCGCAGATCTGCCTCAGGGAAATCCCCATAGTCCTGATATGTTCTCCATGTTACTTATTAGAGAGAGGAACTGTACACCAAAATGTATGTTGCATTTATAAGAACTCAGGGACAAAAAGGAAGAGCATATCTTTCCAAACTTACAAACAGTAAAAAGAAAACGTATCTTAGACAAAATACATTCATTTGTAAACCACAAAAATGATCTATAGTCGAAAGTCTATAGCCACCAATAAAACAGTAGGTAACAGAGTGGCTAAAGGGACCTCTCTGATGGTCATGCTATGTCTATGTCCCACTAATGTTTTAACATGATAAGTACATGTAACCTTCCTACATCCATATTCTGGAAACGGTACCACTTTACAATAAGGCTCCATTTATACAGGTTTATAAATGGTTTATAATTATGTTATTAATTAGGTTGTAAACACTAAGTCATTAATAAGCCATTATAAATGAGTTATAACACAGTTCTTATACATCGATGCGGGCTCACTATTTGTGAAGATCCCCATCTCGGCAACCCACTGTCTATCCCTTAACTGGCTATACTAGCCCATTGCACACTCCCTACCATTCTTGTATCTGTTACTACCAGACCCGTAGAAATTACCCCCTCACCGTTATTACATGGGATGCACACTATGGTCTTATTGTCTTGTCTGTGTTTCCAGAGTTGATATAGAAATAAAGACAAATATATTTAATTGTGCTTTCTTTGTTAGGTAGCCTAGTGACGTGACGACATAGGTCAGAAGGTCACAGACCTGCGCGGCACCAGTAAATAGGGAGCTTGAGTTTTGATATCTTGCCTATATGGGGGGGGGGGGGGGGGGGGGGTTTCCATTACGATACTGGTTACTACCCCACTCCTTTTGAACGTGTTCTCCCTATGTGTATGTGATTTGTGTATGTTGTGTCTGGATGCTACTGGATGTACTAAAATTTCCCTCGGGATTAATAAAGCATCCATCCATCCATCCAAGATCAAGTTACTGCTTACTACTCATTAATCTTTTGAGTTACTAACATTTATAACTGGCAAAAGGGAGCCTTATTGTAAAGTGTGAAACACATCACCCTTTAGTAATCAGTAACTAACATTTGTAACTGGCAAAACGGAGCCTTATTGTAAAGTGTGAAACATATCATCATTTATTAATCAGTAACTAACATTTATAACTGGCAAAACGGAGCCTTATTGTTATTATAACTGGCAAAAGGGAGCCTTATTGTAAAGTGTGAAACACATCACCCTTTAGTAATCAGTAACTAACATTTGTAACTGGCAAAACAGAGCCTTATTGTAAAGTGTGAAACATATCATCATTTATTAATCAGTTGGGTGATGTGGGTGAAGGGTGATGTGTTTCACACTTTACAATAAGGCTCCGTTTTGCCAGTTACAAATGTTAGTTACTGATTACTACACTTTTATGAACTGAACACTGGTCTGCAATCACATGGTAAGTGATACCTGTTTAATAACCAATTATGCCACAATTGGCTTGATGGGCTTGAGTGGGGCTTTCATTTGGGATGCCTCCCAAATGAAAGAGGGTAGACTGAGCTGACAAGCAGGGTCTGACAAATGCAACACGACAAACTACTGAGGAGTGCAGTGCATGGACTAGTTGCAGGTTTATCTATTCAAAGCTGCCAGTCAAAGGGAAGTCCTTTCTTTCATAGTACTTTCTCTCAGAGGCTCTGTAAACAGCCTTAGGAGCTGCATGTCATGACACCGACATCGGAGTGCCACTGCTCCTCCTGGTGGACGGAACTGCAAATAACCGCTTCTGTGGTTGAACGCGACAACGCGAGTGCCTGCCACACTGCCTGGTAGAGACTTGATGCCTCGCCTAAATGTCTGAATCAGTTGAGTTCATTGTTTTATTAGACTTGACTCAGTCTTGGATTTTAGTACTGGTTGGTGGGGACAGACAGACCAGTACAGATTTATATGTTTCTTACTACAGGCTGTTGGGGAAGAACTTGGGATTGCTAGGGGTGCTTGTTAATTCCTACAGGCTTTTAGGAAAGGACTTGGGACTGCTAGGTGTGCGTGTTAATACCTACAGGCTTTTGCTGTGGAATCAATCTTGGTTGGGCTTGGTTTTATGATTGGATACTGTTAAAATCCTGGGAGATAATATTCACATTCATGGGGGGCTTTCATATTAGACATGGTTGGTTTTAATGCCTGCCCCCTAGTGGGCTTCTTTATACAACGGCTCCGTGCCTACAGTCCTGTGTTTTTTTGGGTAACCGGCAGAATCATGGTCCTGTCAACCAGCAGCCACCGTAGATCCTGTCTTGCTCTGCCACGCCCCCAAGTAGCACTCGGTGGCGGTGCATTCATTAGCACAAAATGAATGCACCTATATAACAGGCTCACCCGCTAGCATCTACCTGTTGCTGGGTTTCTACATTCTTTCTCTCCATGCTGTTGCTTCTAAAAGGTATGTGCTGTGTTGGGTATTTCCACTGTTGGCGCCTAGCTGTATGACCTAAGTATCTTAAGGTTACTGTGTAGCGGTGTGACCATACGTTTCTTAAGTTTACTGTCTGGCAACAGGTGTTGACAATTCACCAAACGCTTCTGGGTAGCGTGCGAGTTCGCTACTGAAGGTTTTGGTCGGACGACACTGAGCGAGAACACCCCGCTGTGGTACATTGAGAAGACTGGTCGAGGTTTTGGTTGTGAGACCAGAGAGCAAATTGTCAGTGTTTGTTCTGTCAGTGCTGCATGAAGGTAACGTGAGACAATGTAATGTCTTGATCTGTCATAAATACATGTTTACTATGTATGATTATATACATAACAGATTCAGATCGTTGTATTTCCTTCTTCAGGAGATTTGCCACTGCTGCTTTGCTTTGTTACAAATTTAGTTTCATTTCAGTTTTTATCTATTGTAGTTTTTGGTTGGTTTGTCTTTGTTTGTTTGACCTAGCCTAAACCTAGGTGTGAGCTAGGTTTAGTGTGCTGCTTTTATATTACTTTTATTATTGGTCCCCTCTCCTCCCCGCCGTGCTAGAGCGATATATGTTGTATTGGCTGCCCCAGCATTGTTCCCTAGTTGAAATAAGCCTTTTCTTAAGCTGGAACTCTGCCTGGCTTTAGCCCGTTAGGTTTAACACCAACTCCTTCCCCCTTCCTCACCAGGGTGTTGCAGCTGTCTACGGGGCAGGTCGCCGGAGTCCTCTTCGCGCACTGCATGTCATGTTGAGTGGTAACGTGCACCTCACCATTGCTTCGATACCTGTTTGCAGTGCTTGTGCCTATGTGTGTTGTGTGCAGAGGTGTTTGTGTGTGAGTAGGCATAAGAACCAAGATCACGGGTGGTGTGTCGGTCTCACTCCCCTTTTCCAGGACAGGTAACCCCCTGTAACAGCTGCTCCCTATGCCCCTTACTATCCTGGTGGCAGCCATTACCAACTCTCTCGCCATCTTTCAACAAAGTCTAGCCATGTATTAATAAATACTGTTATTTTTATACTGGAATACCTCGTCTCTGTCGTTACTGGAACGTACCTGGGTGAGAGCCCGCTTGTCTCTGTCGAAAGGTACAATTCACACAACAATATATCTTGGTGTGAAAGTCACCAGGTGGCGTAGTCGCATCCAGAGCCAAGACCTAACTACCACTAGGTTACATTTGGGTTAATAAAAATAGCTATAACCATCTCTGATTCGGCATATCTGTGGCCAGGAAAGATCTGGTTCCTGTGACATGGAGGGTGGGGGTGGCTACCTGGCGTGAGAGAAAGCATTGGGGCAATCGCACAGATTGAATTGCTTGTGCAGTGAGAACCAGTCTTAGGGATAGGCGGATCATGTCTCAACTACCATGAGGAAACCGCAGTCGTTTCTGATGCAGGTTTGCACAGCAAGATTACCTGTGAACTTTGCTGTGACACCAATCCCTCACACCGATTCGTCACCTATTTTTCCTGTCAATCAAATCAGGACTGTTTTCCAGTGACTCTAAAATGTCATCAAAACAAAACGTCTCGGTTACTTACGTAACCTCGGTTCCTTAAGCAGGAACCAGATATAACAAAGTTGGCGTGTACAGTGTTACCTTGGTTTGATATTCTTGTTCAGTTTTTCTTTCCAAGGATGAATTCGTGCTGCGCTGATGAATTTATAGACTCCTGAGGGGGCGGGCCCAGGAGTAAGCGCAGACGAATCGCGGCCTTTCAGGCGTGATTGGATAAATGCTTCGATTTGGGTCCATGACTGACGTCATGTACCATTCTGTTATATCTGGTTCCTGCTTAAGGAACCGAGGTTACGTAAGTAACCGAGACGTTCCTTATCGCAGCTTTGCAAATATCTTCCACTGAGACACCCTTTGGTAAGGCCCAGGAAGACGAGACCCCCCGCGTAGAGTGCGCATGCAACTTCTCCGGGGGATCTAAAGACAAGCTCTTATAAGACAACACGATAGCCTCTACTATCCAACGGGAGAGGCTCGGTTTTGATAGAGGTCTGCCTTTTGCACGTGCACCAAAGCACAAAAATAGCTGATCTGACTGTCTGAGAGCTCCAGTGCGCTCTACATAACAGCGGAGAGCGCGTACTGGACAGAGCTTATTCAAACGTTCCTCCTCTGCTGACGCAAAAGGAGGAGGCGAGAAAACTGCTAATTCAATCACCTGATTGCGGAATGGGGTTGCCACCACTTTAGATGTGTAAGCAGCATTAGGTCGCAAAACCACTCTGTCACCAGCGATCGAGAACTGAAGGCACGATGGGCTGACTAACAGGGCTTGCATGTCACCTACGCGATTTGCTGACGTCAACGCCAGTAGCAGCGCGGTCTTTAAAGAGACAAACTTTATGTCCACCGTCTCCAGGGGCTCGAACGGAGGCCCTGTGAGAGCACGTAACACAACCAGCATATCCCAAGAGGGTATGAGGTGCCTCTCTGGCACCCTCAGCCGTCTTACCCCCGCCATAAAGCGTGACGCTAGCGGGTGACTGCCAGGAGAACTGCCATTAATGCCTGCGTGGCAGGCTGAAATGGCTGCCAGGTACACCTTGAGAGTGGAAGCCGCCTTCCCCTCATCAAACTGCTGTAGGAATTCTAGAATAACGCCCAGCGCACAGTTAACGGGGTCATTCTGACGCGCAGCGCACCATCGTTCAAAACTGCGCCACTTCAGCGTATACAGAGCCCGTGTCGACACCGCTCGGGCACTCTGTATCGTAGCCACCACCGCATCCGATAAGCCTGACGCTATGAGCCTGCACCTTTCAGGTGCCAGGCCCTGAGACGCCACAGCTCCGGATGGGGGTGCCACACTGTCCTGTGTGCCTGCGTTAGGAGGTCTCTCCGTAGAGGCAGCTCCCAGGGCTGTTGCACTGACATATTGAATAGATCCGCCGCCCACGTCTGATTGGGTCAGTGGGGGGCTATCAATATTAATTCCCTGCCCTCGTCCGCTATCCTGCACAGCACCTGCTGGAGGAGCGGGATCGGGGGAAAAGCATATAGACGCAGGTCTGGCCACTGGTGGCCCAGCGCGTCTATGCCCAGTGGGGTTTGTCGCCCCCTAGCGAGAACCAGGGCCCTCCTGCATCTGGAGGACACCGTTACCCTGCGGTGCCTGTCTGTGACTGCGTTGAGCCTCAGAGACAGGTACCATGTCTGGAACGGCCGCATACGCAACATCCCCAGCGGGAGCGCGATAGCGGCTGACGCCATCATTCCCACAGCGACGAGACTGACTGTCCCAGTCGGAACTGGCACCATAGGCGGAGATCCCGGGGGGGGCGGGGGGACGTGTCCGCGGCCCGCGGCCCTTGGGCTGGCAGGTGGTGGCGATGGGGAGAGGCTCACAGGTGAAGCTGCGGCGGTAAAGCGGCTGCTAGCACACACGTTGCCTAAGGCTGAGGGTGCACTCGGTCCTACGGGGATAATAACCCCGGATGGAGCCGGTGCAGCCCTCTCAGCGTCCATGCGCTCCCATAGCGCAAGGCGCTTCGTAGCCTTGGCTAGCGTCAAGCTAGCGCAGATGCCACAGGCAGGGTCGACGCCTGAGAGCGCTGCCTCTGCGTGGGTCCTGCCGAGGCAGGTCACGCACCGACGGTGGCGGTCGCCTTTGACCCTCACATGCCCACAGTCGGGGTATTGCCTGGACATCTTTGTTCTGAAAGTAGAAGAAAGTATTAATACACAAGCACACTATTAGCAACGAACACGTTGTTAGCAATGCTAGCAGGCTAGTCAGAAACTTAGCCAGCTAGGCAGCTAGGATAGTGGCTACTACTTCCAAAATTTAGTTGAGTCAATGAATTTTGCAGCACCCTGAGCTGGTGAGGGTTAACCCGAATGACTCACCAACCCGTAGAGAGCAAAAGCACACAAAACTTTTTGGTAGCGTAGAGGATATACTCGGAGCTAGGGCTTCGTCTTGCGAAGTTTTTCAAAGAGGATGAATTCGTTCTGCGCTGATGAATTTATAGACTCCTGAGGGGGCGGGCCCAGGAGTAAGCGCAGACGAATCGCGGCCTTTCAATCGTGATTGGATAAATGCTTCGATTTGGGTCCATGACTGACGTCATGTACCATTCTGTTATATCGCAGTGAACTGCGATAAGGAACCATGTTTTTCAGACTAAAGCCATCTTTACGCTCTGCGCTGTAATTACAAAATGCCAAATGACTCGATTGATGAGGTCATCTCCGGTAACATCTCTTGATGCATGGAAGGGTAAGAGAGCAGCATCACAAACCCAAGTTTTTATTGATTATAGGTTGGGAGCAGCGTCACAAACCCAAGTTTTTATTGATTATAGATTGGAAGCAGCATCACAAACCCAAGTTTTTATTAATTATAGATTGGGAGCAGCATCACAGACCCAAGTTTTTATTGATTATAGATTAGGAGCAGCATCACAAACCCAAGTTTTTATTGATTATAGATTAGGAGCAGCATCACAAACCCAAGTTTTTATTGATTATAGATTAGGAGCAGCATCACAAACCCAAGTTTTTATTGATTATAGATTGGAAGCAGCATCACAAACCCAAGTTTTTATTGATTATAGATTGGGAGCAGCATCACAGACCCAAGTTTTTATTGATTATAGATTAGGAGCAGCATCACAAACCCAAGTTTTTATTGATTATAGATTAGGAGCAGCATCACAAACCCAAGTTTTTATTGATTATAGGTTGGGAGCAGCGTCACAAACCCAAGTTTTTATTAATTATAGATTGGGAGCAGCATCACAAACCCAAGTTTTTATTGATTATAGATTGGGAGCAGCATCACAAACCCAAGTTTTTATTGATTATAGATTGGGAGCAGCATCACAAACCCAAGTTTTTATAGATTATAGGTTGGGAGCAGCGTCACAAACCCAAGTTTTTATTAATTATAGATTGGGAGCAGCGTCACAAACCCAAGTTTTTATTGATTATAGGTTGGGAGCAGCATCACAGACCCAAGTTTTTATTGATTATAGATTGGAAGCAGCATCACAAACCCAAGTTTTTATTGATTATAGATTGGGAGCAGCATCACAAACCAGTGAGTGAAGTTTTAAGAAAAGTGTAAAGAGAGGAGCCTAAGCCCTCCAATTCATGTTTTGAGGACATTTATTTAAAGGTCAGTGGGAGAGAGAGGAATTGCTCTGAACATGTAACTGCAAGGTATAGCCACAGGCTTTGCCCTTTAAAGGAGAGACGACGCTCAAGCGAGGTTGATGGGCTCTTTTTAGGTTACCCTTGCCTGTGCTCACTTGTTTACATGGAATTTAACCCACCGGCTATGTGAGCAGAGTCCCACTTAGGAGAGCCTGCTGAATCCTCTCAGTGTGTGTGAACACAAGATGTGAGTGAATCCTGTGCCATTTCTGTCAGTGAGAGTTATCTAATATCTAATATCTAATGCACGTAGAGAACCACTGAGGCCCTTGTTGAATGTGCGTGCCTCGTTCAGATGGCTCAAGGGTTTTCATCAGCGGGCTCTCAGTCCTGTCACACACAGATCAACTGTGCTGAAACTTATATAACAGCCAGCTTGGGGATGCCTCATGGCGATATCCCACATCGTTTGGGACCTGATGCACATGTGGGCTGGCCTGGGGCAGGGGAGGGGGAGTCAGGTGAGAGGCCAGGTGGGAGGCCAGGTGGGAGGGGGAGTCGGGTTACAGGAGCTGAAGCGTCTGTGTGCCGAGGATAAAAAGCCCCTCGCAGTGTCGTCTCAACACTCACTTCTCTCCCGTCAGAGCCAGAGTACCCTTCCAGCCTCTTCGTCATGGCAACACTCTTCGCCAGCCGTTCTTCTTTCGGTGGAGGTGGAATCTCCGCAGGCTCCTCCCGGCTCTCCATGTCGGCAGGGGGCGGTGGCCGCATGATGAGGGCCGGCAGCGTGTACGGTGGTGCCGGCGGTTCCGGAGTGCGCATCTCCAGCGCCTCCGGTCTGGGTGGCGCAGCTGGATTCGGCGGGGGGTACGGAGGTGGTGCCGGGTTTGGAGGTGGTGCCGGGTTCGGCGGCGGAGCGGGGTCTGGGGGCTTCAGCATGTCTTCCGCCGCGGAGGGAGGCGTCATTGGCAATGAGAAGCACACCATGCAGAACCTCAACGACCGTCTGGCTGCCTACTTGGTTAAGGTGCAGACCCTGGAGACGGCCAACGCAGACCTGGAGCTGAAGATCAGACAGTTTCTGGAGAGCAGGACATCCCCTTCTGCCCACAACTACGACAGCTTCATGGTCTCCATCAGTGACCTCCAGGCCCAGGTGAGCTCCTCAAATTAGCCTCCATCTGCAGCAGAGAGATTGCACTGAGTAATCTGAACAGTGAAGCCCATGGCAGTGTCTCATGGAACATGGAGTTCACACTGTGCTTTGCTCTCATGCTAAACTTTTTCAAACCAATAAGGCTTGTGTCACTTGCAATAGCAGTTCCTTAAGTAAATGTAAATGATGCATTTGTTTGTGTGTTTCCTGATGTGTTCAGATTCAGGGTTCCCTTCAGCTGAGGGGTGCTGTACACCTGGCCATGGACAATGCCAGCCTCACCATGGACGACTTCAGAGTCAAGTAGGTTGGCTATACCATTCCAGTTAAGCAGCGTATTTGACATTGAATTTAAAAATTTAATGCGTGTAAAATATTACATAAAAATGATTGAGCCTGATTTGTGTAGCCTATGCCATCAAATTGTGTGTGTAAACTACCCTAACTTTCCACTGTTCTACTGTGGAAGTTCTTAATAGAAAGTTGAGCTGAAGCTTTTTTTTTTAGCAGAATGCATTTAAACTTTTCTGCTCATATGAGTTAGGTATATATATCGCACATGTTTTGTTTGTTGATTATCCCATCAATTGCCATCTCTGTAAGGTATGAGACAGAGTTGACCATGAGGCAGTCAGTGGAGGCAGACATCGCTGGGCTGAAGAGGGTGCTGGATGAGCTGAACTACTCTAGGACCGACATCGCCATGCAGATCACCGGCCTGCAAGAAGAGCTTATCTACCTCAAGAAGAACCACGAGGAGGTGAGAACTGCTAACAGGAACAAAACTAATACACAGGAATTAAGTTCTCATCTTACTCAAGAAGGGCCACAAGGAAGTCTGGATGCCCAAGCCCAACCTGCTATGAGGCCTTAGGGCACAAACAAGACTGGCTTTCTGTTTTAGCATGCCGTGCAGAGCAGATGGCAGTGACAGATTAGACATAGTTTCCAAGGCTCTCTGTAATGCACCCTCCCCGGGCATACGTGTAGGTCTCTCATTCACTTACTTACACACTGAGTTACAGTACATGCACTGGCAGAAGTGGCTTCAGTTGAGCCTTGTTACAGTCTTGAAAGGAGTGACGCAACTAGTGCACATCGTTGTGAGTTTCTTTGTGTGACACTGTCTGTCTCACAGTAGCACAGTGTTAATCCTGGGTGTAAAGAAAGCTTCATCCCATTTTTAATAATTTTTTTTCTGTCTTAGGAGCTGTTGTCCATACGCGCCCAGATGACCGGCCAGGTCAACGTAGAGGTGGACGCTGCACCTCAGGCGGACCTCACCAAGATCATGGCAGATATCCGTGAACACTACGAGGCAGTCTCATCCAAGAACCAGAGGGACCTTGAGTCTTGGTTCCAGGCTAAGGTAGATGACACACACATACGCACATGCACATACACCCCATGCGCACACACACAGAAACACACTCATCAGGCAAGCGCAGGCTGTTACAGTTTTAATTTCTACGCTATATCAGCATAGAGAACTATGCATTCATGAACCTCCACTCAATTCAATTCAATTCAATATTATTTATGTATATAGCGCCAACACAATACAATTGTTTCAGGGCGCTTCAAAGTACTCTTCTCCAATGGTGACCTGTTTTCTGATATTGTGTAATAAACTAGTTAAAGTCCTTTCTCACTTACTGTGTCCTCTTTTTGCTGCTGTTTTGCAGTCAGAGATCGTGAACAAGGAGGTCGTTACGAGCACAGAGACCCTTCAGACCAGCAGGTCCGAGATCAACACTGTGAAGAGCTCAGTTCAGTCCCTGGAAATCGAACTTCAGTCTCTAATGAGCATGGTGAGGCTACCCATCAGCTCCGAAACACAGAACCATTGCACACAGTCACATGTCAACTCTGTCTCATTGGACAGTAAATCAGTGACAGTTTCAAGAGAATCCTACTGTGTCCCACCACTGCGAGCCTTGACCTTCGACCTTCACTCCTGTTTAAATCAATGTAGTTCATGACATTGTTGTTGCTGGCCACTTGCTCGGCTTTCTTCTACCATGGAAACACTTCATTCATTTTTTTTAAATATACCTGTGATACACTAGTTCACACCAGTTTAAAAAAATTAAGCAAACATTTTACTCTAATACCAACTCTCCTCACTCTCGAATCCTTACAGAAAGCATCGCTGGAGGGCACGTTGTCAGAGACGCAGTCACGCTACTCCGGCATGCTCTCAGGCTACCAGATGCAGGTGGGCAGCCTGGAAGGTCAGCTGGTTCATCTCCGCGGGGACCTGGAACGCCAGGGACAAGAGTACTCCGTGCTCCTGGACATGAAGACCAGACTGGAGATGGAGATCGCAGAGTACAGAAGACTCATGGACGGAGGGGCAGTTGCAAGTGCAAGTGCAAGGTATGCTAATCAGTTAGCAGCTATCGGCGAATTCACCAGTAACTCCACAACATGAATTCATAAAATCTGAGGGAAAATGAAAGAAATATATAAAATTGGCAAGAACAAAATAAAGATCTAGGATGATTTTTGTCAGGAAAAGTCCTCATAAACTGTGACGTGACACCATGTCAGCATTGCACAGATGAGAGACTAAATGTGAATTGTATTCTCTTTTTCCCTTACAGCAGCATGTCAACCTCATCCTCTTCCACCTCCACCATCAGCACTAAGGTCATCACCGTCGTGGAGGAGGTGGTCGACGGGGTGGTGTTGTCATCTTCCTCTTCCTCATCAACTCAAGCCATCCTAAACTAAACCATCTACACATAGCACACCTGACAGCTGTCTGCTCTGGGACCGATCTGGCCCGATTTCGGTGTGGGTCCCACGGGTCCAAACCCAAAGAGAACCTGATCATCTCCAGAGCCAGCCTCTGTCACGAGCAGAGGCCCCTGCTTAATGGGAGAATCCACCTCCATTTTTGAAGTCCTGTACAATGAGAGCCCTCAGTGTGTGAAACAATAAAAAAAGGACGAGAACGTAAACGTGTGTGTAATTATTTCAAACTCATGCATAGATACGATACACATAGGGGCAAACGTACCATCACATACAGAAAATAGGAAATGCCCAGATATCTACACTGGATTCAAGTGTAAAACTGTAAGCGCCTACAGTATAAAAGGCTACAAAACATGGCTGCACAGACCAACTAAAGTTCATGGCACTACTATGAATAAATGATTACTATGGATGAATGACAATAACACAATATTAGGTTTTTGCTCAATAATTAACCTTGATGACCAATATTTTTAAGTGTTAAGACATGCCACCTTGTTAAAGCAATGTACCCATGAACTCTTCTAATGCCACATTGAATCATCTATAATCTTGCCCATACAGTATTAAGGATTCAGAGGATCCATATCTGATTTGGGGCCTAATCCACCCCAATCCCAGGTTGTCATGGTGAAGCACTGGCCTAAAAATGGCAGGAGACTCTACCTCTTCCATACATTCAGAACCTCAATTAGTATGTGAGACAATAGAGTAGAATTGAATAGAATAGAATCAATGTGTATATTTAGTCTACAATTCAATAGTTCAGAAGTGTGCGCAATTCTATAATTCATATAGACAAATAGATAAAGCATATATGAGTAAATCATAGATAAACAACAGCAAAAAATGAGATGCCCATTTGGTAAAAAATTCCTAAAGATCAGTCAAACACACAGAGGTTCCATGTTTATTCGTGGCCTATGGTGGCATTCTGGACCAGGGAAATCGTCCTCAGAGCAATCTCATGTATAGGTGGCCAAAACTTGACTCTTGACTAAGCACATTCATTTGTAAACCACAAAAATGATCCCACCCCCCAAAAACTTCATTAGACTAAAATACAAGTCTATAGCCACCAATAAAACAGTAGGTAACAGAGTGGCTATAGGGACCTCTCTGATGGTCATTGCACTGTCCTCGTTGAGGTGTGCTAACTCCAACTAGACAGCGAGCTAAACTCTCTTCCATTCAGGATCATGAAGAATGCCTTCAATTCTTGTTTGCAGCGTTATTTTCACTCTTCACGTTGTACTGAATCCACATTGATAAGATCCAAGAGATCAAAAGATGAAAGAGAGTGAAACTAGGAAACAACAGCAAAATATTGCAATTAGTTAAGTCACCTAGTTCCATGAAGTATATAAATCACATGTAAAGCTAACTGTTAACCTTTCCTAGAGCTAGCATTATCGTAATAGCATCCACGTGTTAGAACTAACATCCATATTTTAACATTACCACTTAGGTTTTAGCATTATAACTTCGTTTTTAAACCATGAAATGAACATACTAATGAATTAACTTAGTTATAACAAGATACGTACAGCGATGCCTCTGCTGGGGAATCAACCTGTAAGCAGGTAAGCACACACAGCGTGATGACACAGCGTCATGTTGCCGTACATGCTATCTTAATAGACTGTTCGAAATCAAAGGGTTTTTTTTATGGCCTTGCGCCATAGATTAATAGTTATATATTGCCTGCATTCATTTATACTCTGCACCATGCTGAGACGGATTATTTGGAACAATGTTAATTTTGTTGTGTGTATTATATATATATATATATGTGTGTGTGTGTGTGTGTGTGTGTGTGTGTGTGTGTGTGTGTGTGTGTGTGTGGGCTATTTGCTATGCAAGGAATTGTGTTTTTTATGAACTGAACACTGGTCTGCAATGACATGGTAAGGGATGCCTGTCTAATAACCAATTATGCCACAATTGGCTTGATGGGCTTGAGAGGGGCTTTCATTTGGGATGCCTCCCTTCGCTCTATAAGTAGAGAGGGTAGACTGATTGTATTGTTTTGGCGTTATATACAATTGAATTTAACTGAATTGAATTTCGTGGCAATTGGACCCCACCGCTTAATGAAGACGTAGGCTAGTCTGAGTTGTTGTTGTTGTGTATGTTGTGTTCCTCTGTAGTCGGGAATCCCTTGGGGGTAGGAGCTGCACGTCACAACACCGACATCGGAGTGCCACTACTCCTCCTGGTGGACGGAACTGCAAAGAACCGCTTCTGCGGTACAGGCTTACACCTACTTGGAATTTGCTCTGGTGTATAGGTGCATACAGTAAACATAAAACATAAAAACACAATTACTACACATAAGAAAAAGTACTAGCCTACACATGAGAAAAAAAATAAAACCACAATATATATAAGATACAAATATATAAAAAAAACATAAAAAGTAAAATGCCGAATGCAAAACAGAAGTGCAATGTGAATATGCAATGTGCAATGTAATGTGTGTTAATGTAACGCAGACTTGAGGCGTGGGGGCTGGATAAGAGTCCAAGTCAGGTGGGGGTCCCGGGCCTTGTTAATAAGGCCAACTGCAGCCGTGAAGAAGCTGGTTTTGTGGCGTGAGGTTTTGGTCCTGATGGACCGCAGCCTCCTGCCGGAGGGAAGAACCTCGAAGAGTTTGTGACCCATGTGGGAGGGATCAGCCACAATCTTACCTGCCCGCCTCAGGGTCCTAGAGGCGAACAGGTCCTGTAGAGATGGCAGATTGCAGCCAATCACCTTCTCAGCAGAACGGATGATACGCTGCAGTCTGCCTTTGTCATTGGCAGAGGCAGCAGCAAACTAGATGGTAATGGAGGAGGTGAGGATGGACTCGATGATGCAGGTGTAGAAGTGCACCATCATTGTCTTTGGCAGCATTGTCTAGCAGTTCCAAGTCCTTCCCCAACAGCCTGTAGTAAGAAACAAATAAATCTGTACTGGTCTGTCTGTCCCTGCCAACCAGTACTAAAATCCAAGACTGAGGAAATTCTGATAAAACAATGAACTCAACTGATTCAGACACTGTCGCGTTCAACCGCAGAAGCGGTTCTTTGCAGTTCCGTCCACCAGGAGGAGCAGCGGCACTCCGATGTCGGTGTCATGACAGGCAGCGCCTACCCCCAAGGGATTCCCGACTACAGAGGAACACAACACACACAACAGCCACTCAGTATTATGGAAGAGTTCCGTGTAACATTCCCAATGTTTGTAGCGTTGCTTTGACCGAGCTGATTATTAGATTTCACAATATGGATGTAGGAAGGTTACATGTACTTATCATGTAAATACATTAGTGGGACATAGACATAGCATGACCATCAGAGAGGTCCCTTTAGCCACTCTGTTACCTACTGTTTTATTGGTGGCTGTAGACTTGTATTCATTTTTTGGGGGGTGGGATCATTTTTGTGGTTTACAAATGAATCAAGATGAGTTTTCTTTTTACCGTGTGTATGTTTGGAAAGATATGCTCTTCCTTTTTGTCCCTGAGTTCTTATAAATGCAACCTACATTTTGGTGTACAGTTCCTCTCTCTAATAAGTAACATGGAGAACATATCAGGACTATGGAGATTTCCCTGAGGCAGATCTGCGCCAGCATGTGACATACCTTACCCATACATCTGCAGAAATGGTTGCTGACACAAATAATTGACACCACAGGATAAAAAGAAGGACAATGACAGTGGACTGGAGCATAGGACATAAAGTGTTTTATGACATGTTTTGTGCAAAGTGCAAACCAAGTCAGAACTTTCCATGGAATAGATGGTTTCTGCTTACAAAAGGTTTGTTAAACTGTGCGTATGACTCTTATGGGTATCGAGTAGATAACAGATTGCAACTGAGTGTCTATGAAGAATGAGTTTTGGGCACCTATACATGAGATTGCTCTGAGGAAGATTCCCTGGTCCAGAATGCCACCATCGGCCATGAATAAAGATGGAACCTCTACTCATCGCTTTGTGTTTGACTGGATTAGGCCCCAAATCAGATATGGATCCTCTGAATCCATAATACTGGATGGGCAAGATTATAGATGATTTAATGTGGCATTGCAAGAGCTCATGGGTACATTGCTTAAACCAGGTGGCATGTCTTAACAATAAAAAAATATTGGTCATCAAGGTTAATTATTGAGCAAAAACCTCAGATTGTCATTCATACATAGTTGTCATTCATACTTGTCAGTTGTCTTGTCTTGTCAGAATTTAATCGCACAAGCGACACACTGCAACACACGTGAACACATGGAGGCGACACAGGACACACACGCACACACACGCACGCCTGAGGTCGTTTGTGAATTTAGCTTCTGCATTTATCCCATCCCGGACTGTCCTTTCTCCAGGACCCCAGGTGCAGTGGGCAGCTTTTTTAAGCGCCCGGGGACCAGGTGAGATGAACCGTCTGTCTTGGTCAGGGACTGACGGAGAGTGTTCTGTTGTTTTGCATGTTTTTTCTGTTGGGGTTTTTAGTGGAGGAAACCCCTTGTGAACACGGGGAGAACATGCAAACTTAGTACTTAGTAGTGCCATGAACTTTAATTGGTCTGTGCAGCCATGTTTTGCAGCCTTTTATACTGTAGGCGCCTACAGTTTTACACTTGAATCCAGTGCAGATATCTGGGCATTTCCTATTTTCTGTATGTGATGGTACATTTGCACCTATGTGTATCGTACCTGTGCATGAGTTTGAAAGAAATACACACACGTTTACAGTGCTATTCATGTCCTTTTTTTATTGTTTCACACACTGAGGGCTCTCATTGTACAGGACTTCAAAAATGGAGGTGGATTCTCCCATTAAGCAGGGGCCTCTGCTCGAGACCGAGGCTGGCTCTGGAGATGATGAGGTTCTCTTTGGGTTTGGACCCGTGGGACCCACACCGAAATCGGGCCAGATCGGTCCCAGAGCAGACAGCTGTCAGGTGTGCTATGTGTAGATGGTTTAGTTTAGGATGGCTTGAGATGATCAGGAATAGGAAGACAACATGGCAACACCACCCCGTCGACCACCTCCTCCACGACGGTGATGACCTTAGTGGTGGTGGTGGTGGAAGAGGATGAGGTTGACATGCTGCTGTAAGGGAAAAAGAGAAGACCATTCACATTGAGTCTCTTATCTGTGCAATGCTGACATGGCGTCACGTCACAGTTTATACTGACTTTTTCTGACAAAGATCATCCCAGATCTTTATTTGGTTCTTGACAATTGTAGGTATTTCATACATTTTCCCCTCAGATTTTATTAATTCATGTTGTGGAGTTACTGGTGAATTCGCCGACAGCTGCTAACTGATTAGCATACCTTGCACTTGCACTTGCAACTGCCCCTCCGTCCATGAGTCTTCTGTACTCTGCGATCTCCATCTCCAGTCTGGTCTTGATGTCCAGGAGCATGGAGTACTCTTGTCCCTGGCGTTCCAGGTCCCCGCGGAGCTGCATCAGCTGACCTTCCAGGCTGCCGACCTGCATCTGGTAGCCTGAGAGTATGCTAGAGTAGCGTGACTGCGTCTCTGACAACGTGCCCTCCAGCGATGCTTTCTGTAAGGATTCGGGAGTGAAGAGAGTTGGTATTAGAGTAAAATGTTTGCTTAATTTTTTTTAAACTGGTGTTAACTAGTGTATCACAGGTATATTTAAAAAAAAAAATGAATGAAGTGTTTCCATGGTAGAAGAAAGTCGAGCAGTGGCCAGCAACAACAATGTCATGAACTACATTGATTTAAACAGGAGTGAAGGTCGAAGGTCAAGGCTCGCAATGGTGGGACACAGTAGGATTCCCTTGCAATTGCTACTGATTTACTGCATGGCCTGACTTGCCATCTCCAATGAGACAACATGTAACAGAGTTGACATGTGACTGTGTGCAATGGTTCTGTGTTTTGGAGCTGATGGGTAGCCTCACCATGCTCATTTGGGACTGAAGTTCGATTTCCAGGGACTGAACTGAGCTCTTCACAGTGTTGATCTCGGACCTGCTGGTCTGAAGGGTCTCTGTGCTCGTAACGACCTCCTTGTTCACGATCTCTGACTGCAAAAGAGCAGCAAAAAGAGAACAGAGTATGTGAGAAAGAACTGATTTATTGCACAATATCAGAAAACAGGTCACCATTGGAGTAGAGACCGTTGAAGACCGTTTTTATTGTTTTGGCGCTATATACATGAATAATATTGAATTTAATTGATTTGGTTGAGGTTCATGAATGCATAGTTCTCTATGCTGATATAGCAAGATCTGATCTGGCAAGAAATTAAATCTGTAACAGTCTGTGCTTGCCTGATGACTGTGTTTCTGTGTGTGCGTATATGTGTTTGTCATCTACCTTAGCCTGGAACCAAGACTCAAGGTCCTTCTGGTTCTTGGATGAGACAGCCTCGTAGTGTTCACGGATATCTGCCATGACCTTGGTGAGGTCCTCCTGAGGTGCAGCGTCCACCTCTACGTTGACCTGGCCGGTCATCTGGGCGCGCAGGGACAACAGCTCCTAAGACAGAAAAAAATTTCTTAAAAATTGGAATGTAGCTTTACAACCAGGATTAACACTGTGCTACTGTGAGACAGACAGTATCACAAAAATAACTCACAACGATGTGCACTAGTTGCGTCACTCCTTTCAAGACTGTACCCAGGCTCAACTGAAGCCACTTCTGCCAGTGCATGTACTGTAAGTCAGTGTGTAAGTAAGTGAATGAGAGACCTACAAGTATGCCCGGGGAGGGTGCATTACAGAGAGCCTTGGAAACTATGTCTAATCTGTCACTTCCATCTGCTCTGCACGGCATGCTAAAACAGAAAGCCAGTCTTGTTTGTGCCCTAAGGCCTCATAGCAGGTTAGGCTTGGGCATCCAGACTTCCTCGTGGCCCTTCTTGAGTAAGAAGAGAACTTAATTCCTGTGTATAAGTTTTGTTCTTGTTAGCAGTTCTCACCTCCTCGTGGTTCTTCTTGAGGTAGATAAGCTCTTCTTGCAGGCCGGTGATCTGCATGGCGATGTCGTTCCTAGAGTAGTTCAGCTCATCCAGCATCCTCTTCAGCCCGGCGATGTCTGCCTCCACTGACTGCCGCATGGTCAACTCTGTCTCATACCTTACAGAGATGGCAATTGATGGGATAATCAACAAACAAAACATGCAATACATACCCAACTCATATGAGTAGAAAAGTTAGGCCATTATGCATTCCGCTAAAAAAAAATGCTTTCTATAGAGAACATCCAGAGCAAAACAGTGGAAAGTTAGGTAGTTTACACACACAATTTTGATGGCATATAGGCTACACAAATCAGGCTGAATCATTTGTATGTAATATTTTACACGCATTACATTTTAATTCAATGTCAAATAAGCTGTTTAACTGGAATGGTGTAGCCAATGAGCTGTTGGTGAGCTGTTTCTAAACTCTATGGCCTGAAGGCCCTGAACACATTGGGATGCAGTGGATTCAGATTACAGGTGACAGATTACATATATCTTTTATCTAATCCTTAATTGCTGCTGCAATGCACAGATGCTATTAAAAACAATTTCCACGCCAAAATGGTCACATCTATCTTGAAACTTTTGGAGTAAACCTAGCTGTAAAATTTCTATCTTTTGGAGTAAACCTAGAAACAGGATTTCTATGTTTTGGAGTAAGCCTAAAAACAGAATTTCTATCTTTTGGAGTAAACTTAACAACCGGATTTATATGTTCTTGGGCGCAAACCTACTTGACCCTGAAGTCTTCCATGGCGAGGCTGGCGTTGTCGATGGCCAGGTGCACAAAACCCTTCTGCTGAATGGCACCCTGGATCTGAACACATCAGGAACTCATCAGGAAACACACAAACAAATGCATCATTTGCTTATTGCTTGCTATTGCAGGAGAAACGACCCTTGGTTTGAGAAACACAAGTTTAGCATGAGAGCAAAGCACAGTGTGAACTTCATGTTCCATGAGACACTGCCATGGGCTTCACTGTTCAGATGACTCAGTGTTATCTCTCTGCTGCAGATGGAGGCTAATTTGAGGAGCTCACCTGGGCCTGGAGGTCACTGATGGAGACCATGAAGCTGTCGTAGTTGTGGCCAGAAGGGGATGTCCTGCTCTCCAGAAACTGTCTGATCTTCAGCTCCAGGTCTGCGTTGGCCTTCTCCAGGGTCTGCACCTTAACCAAGTATGCAGCCAGACGGTCGTTGAGGTTCTGCATGGTGTGCTTCTCATTGCCAATGACGCCTCCCTCCGCGGCGGAAGACATGCTGAAGCCCCCAGACCCCGCTCCGCCGCCGAACCCGCTGCCGAACCCGGCACCACCTCCAAACCCGGCACCACCTCCGTACCCCCCGCCGAATCCAGCTGCGCCACCCAGTCCGGAGATGCGCACCCCGGAACCGCCGGCACCACCGTACACGCTGCCGCCCCTCATCATGCGGCCACCGCCCCCTGCCGACATGGAGAGCCGGGAGGAGCCTGCGGAGATTCCACCTCCACCGAAAGAAGAACGGCTGGCGAAGAGTGTTGCCATGACGAAGAGGCTGGAAGGGTACTCTGGCTCTGACGGGAGAGAAGTGAGTGTTGAGACGGCACTGCGAGGGGCTTTTTATCCTCGGCACACAGACGCTTCAGCTCCTGTAACCCCCTTCACCCTCCCCCGCGTCTACCCAGCCCACATGTGAACAGGTTCCAAACAATGCGAGTAATATCGCCATGAGGCATGTCCCGACGCTGGCTGTTGTGTATGTTCCAGCACGTCCACTGGCAAACACACAATGACTGCCATTCATGTGAGGATTTGAATACAACAATGTTTGAATACAACATTTCAGTCTTAGTGGATCTGTGTGTGACTGTGTGTGACAGAACTGAGAGCTTAATGTTCAGAGCATCTCCTCTCTCTCCCACTGACCTTCAAATAAATACGGAAACACGGAAACAAAGCCGGAAAGTCTGCACACTTCTTTAAGCTTCTCCACGTTTTATTACCTTACAAGACTTATGCTACAATAGATTGGGATAATTTTTTGCCTCAAACATCTACACACAATAGCCAATAATGACGAAGTGAATAAAGGTTTTTAGAAAATATATAACTTTATTTTACTGACAAAAATAGGTTATTTAGAGGTTACACATCTACAAACCCTTAGCCTTATACTTGGTTTTCTGCACTTTTGGCAGTGATTACAGCTTCAAGGCGTCATGGGAAAGACGCTACGAGCTTGGCACACTTGTTCATTGACATTTTTTCCCATTCCTCTTGGCATACCCTTGCAAGCTCCCTCAGGTTGGATGGGGAGTGTCGGTACACAGCCCTTTTCAGCGCTTCTCACAGATGTTCAATTGGATTCAGGTCTGGGCTTTGGCTGGGCCACTCAAGGACATGCACAGAGTTTCTCCGAAGCCACTCCTTTGTTCTCTTGGCTGTGTGCTTCGGGTCGTTGTCATGTTGGAGGGTAAACCTTCGCCCCAGTCTGAGGTCCAGAGCGCTCTGGAGCAGGTTTTCTTCAAGGATCTTGGTGTACTTAGCTGCATTCATCTTTCCCTCTATCAGGACTAGTCGCCCAGATCCCGCTGCTGAAAAACATCCCCACATCATGATGCTGCCACCACAATGCTTCACTGTAGGGATGGTATTAGCCAGTTGATGAGCGGTGCCTGGTTTCCTCCAGACGTGACGCTTGGTCTTCAGGCCAAAAAGTTAAATTTTGGTTTCATCAGATCAGAGAATCTTGTTTCTCATGGTTTGAGAGTCCTCTAGGTGCCTTTTGGCAAACTCCAAGCAGGCTGTAATGTGCCTTTTACTAAGGAGGGCCTTCCGTCTCGCCACTCTACCATAAAGGCCTGATTGGTGGAGTGCTACCTGGATGGTTGATCTTCTGAAAGATTCTCCCATCTTCACAAGGATACGCTGGAGCTCTGTCAGAGTGACCCTCGGGTTCCTGCTCAACTCTCTGGCCAAGGACCGTCCTCCCAGATTGCTCAGTTTGTTCCAAAGGTGGTTCCAAACTTCTTCCATTTACAAATGGTGGTGGCCACTGTGCTCTTTGGGACCTGTAAAGGATTTCTCCGTACCCTTCTCCAGATCTATGCCTTTACACAATCCTGTTTCTGAGGTCTGCAGATAAATCCTTTGACCCCATGGTTTGCTCTGACATGCACTGTCAACTGTGGGGCCTTATATAGGCAGGTGTTGGTAATCCCCAATCATGTCCAATCAATTGAATTTATCACAGGTGGACTCCAATTAAGTTGTAGAAACATTTCAAGCAGTATCAGGAGAAACAAAATGCACCTCAGCTCACTTTTGGGTGTCATATCAAAGGGCTTGCACACTTGTGTGCATATGATATTTTACATTTAGATTTTTAATAAATTAGCACAAATGTCTGAAAACCTGTTTTCACTTCGTCATTATGGGCTATTTTGTGTAGAATTTTGAGACTGAAATTGAATTCAATCTATTGTAGAATATGTCTGTAACGTAATAAAACGTGGAGAAGGTGAAAGGGGTGTGCAGACTCTCCGGCTTGACTGCATGTCTTCAAAACATGAATTGGAGGGCTTAGGTTCCTGCCTTTACACATACCCTTCAGCAATATACCCTTCCTTTTCTTTTACTTCACTCACTGGTTTGTGATGCTGCTCCCAATTTTTTATCAATACAAACTTGGGTTTGTGATGCTGCTCCCAATTTTTTATCAATACAAACTTGGGTTTGTGATGCTGCTCCCAATCTATAATCAATAAAAACTTGTGTTTGTGATGCTGCTCCCAATCTATAATCAAAACAAACTTGGGTTTGTGATGCTGCTCCCAATCTGTTATAAATAAAAACTTGGGTTTGTGACGATGCTCTCTTACCCTTCCATGCATCAGACATGTTGCCGGAGATGACCTCATCAATAGAGTCATTTGGCATTTTGTAATTACAGAGCAGAGTGTAAAAATGGCTTTAGTCTGAAAATGATGGTTGTTAGGTGAAAATTCACCCTAGTTACCTCAGGACTCTGAGCTGCATATAGGTATATTTATTAGACAAACAACAATTGCAATCGGGCTCACTCCCAGCACAAGGCTGAAAGTGAAGCCATATTAAACACATCGCACAAGGTTTATATAGACAGAAGTTGAGCGTTCAACAGAGAAAACCACGTGGTGGATTTCTGACGTCCGAGGCAAGGATGGAAGTTTTGCACAAGGTCGGAAGAAGCACAGTTCGCACCTAATATACTACGTTACACACTCACAGAAACACAGAAAAGCCATGTTCCTGTTAACATAAGCACATGATTCATATAAGGTCATTAATAATACAAGGCACTTGATTATTATATTCTTAAGTCATTAACAGTGTTTGGAAATTATCTCCATCAATGGTTTTGTTTTGATGATATTTTAGTCACTGGAAAACAGTCCTGATTTGATTGACAGGAAAAGTTGTGAGGGATCGGCGTCACAGCAAAGTTCACAGGTAATCTTTCTGTGTAAACCTGCATCAGAAATGACTGTGGTTTCCGTGTGGTGGTTGAGAGATGATCCCCCTATCCCTAAGACTCGTTCTCGCTGCACAAGCAATTCAATCTGTGCGATTGCCCCAAGGCTTTCTCTGTCAAGCCAGGTAGCCACCCCCACCCTCCAAGACACAGGAACCAGATCTTTCCAGGCCACAGATATGCCAAATCAAAGATGGTTATAGCAATTTCTCTTTATTTACCCAAAGAAATACAGGGCTGTTCTCATGGAGCCGTTGTATAAAGAACCACTAGGGGGCAGGCATTAAACCCAACCATGTCTAATATTAGAACCCCCCATGAACATGAATATTACAAATCAAATCAAATCAAATCAAACTTTATTTATACGGCGCATTTCATACCAGGAGGTAACACACTGTGCCTCACAGAAGGAAATGGGGGGAGGGTTTCAAACACTTGTATGAGACACAGATTTTCCAAAGGGATGAAAAACCATATAATTTAAGTGCAAACATATTACAAAGCACGCACACATGTACACCTGCCACCTTACAGACCACTGAGAACAGATAAATATTACAGAGAGTGATAGGCAAGATTAAAGAGGTATGTCTTAACCCTTGTATGGTGTTCTTTTTTTTGTTACTCAGCCGGGGTTGTGGGTCTGGTGGACTATTTTTGGTTTTTAATTGAACACAATCAAACAATTTCATGTTAAAATACTCAACAGATGTTTACTTCATGCCAATTAGAAGCAATTTAAACAGCAAATATGGTTAATATTTGCCCTTTAACTTGTTGACTTGTTATATCACATTTATGAATTAAAGTGCTACTCGTTTTTTTTTTTTTTTATAAAATCAAGAAAATCAATCATAATCAAGATATGAGTGGACAAAATTCAACACATTTACAAATTGACTTTTGTTTATTCGAATTTCATTGAATGTCATTAGAAATCAGGTCAGTTTACATAGCACAACATGGGCACCAGCATTGTCCTCCTGAATCCTCCTCACGGTGGCTGCAGAGGCTGAGGTTCTTGGAACATGTTGTCTTCTCAGGATTTGAGGTTTCACCAGTGTCTTTCCCAGTTCCTCGAGAAAAACGCGTCTCCTCTTGAGCTTCCCTCTGTTCCACTCTGGGTTCAGTGCAATCTAGAAGACAAAGGCGTTGTACGCAGAGATATCCAATATGTTACGGAAAATCGGCAGTGGCCAGCATAGGGTCCTCCTTTTGCAGCTGTAGGCAGACACCAGCTTGTCCATGTTGTCCACCCCTCCCTTTGTGGCATTATAATCCATGATGATCTCTGGTTTATGATGTTCCAGGCCACAGATTCTCCCATCCCTGTGCAGTGTATTCATGAGTACCACATTCTTGCGTTTCCTTGGCACATAGGATACCAGGGACGTGTCAGCCATGTACACAAACTTGGAAGAGTTGACAGGCCTGTTCTTTGTAGGCAGCAGTTGGGGTGGGAGCTCAGACCTGTTTTTCCTTATCATTCCCACCATGGTCAGCTTCCTCTTTAGGAGCTCCTGTCCCAGCTTGCACAACGTAAAAAAATTGTTGCATGTGATGTTGTGTCCACCAAGTCCCTGAGCCATGTCCAGGACAACTCTCATTCCTTGATTTCTCTCAGGGCATCCTCATCAGGTTTCCCTATGTAGACTTGTAAGTTCCAAGCATATGAGGAAGTCACATCAGAGGCATCTTTATACCATATTTAGCAGGTTTAGATGGTTCGGTATATACTGTCTAAAGGGGCAGCGGCCCCTAAATGGCATCACCGGGCGGTCACCCCACGTTGTTTTGGAAGGTCGCGACTGGACTGGGTGGTGTAGTTGGGAAGAAGGGTGCAGGAGATAAACAAACATCAATAAACAAACATCAATCACAGAGACAAAATGCACTCACAGTGTTTCATTTAACTAGGCACAATTCACTGAGCAGAATCCAGCTATGCACAATTAACAACGCAGACTTGACTAGGCACAATTCACTACGTAGACTTAAACTAGGCACAATTCACTATGCCGACCTAAATTAGGTACCATTCACTACGCAGACTTAAATGAGACACAATTCACTACGCAGACTTAAATGAGACACAATTCACTACGCAGACTCAAACTAGGCACAATTCACTACGCATATGTTAACTATAGTCACAGATTCTACCTGAGCACAATTATTACTTAGCACAGTTTAGCAGAGCACACATGATCAGGCACAAGGTGTCCACACAGCTAGACACAGCTTCCCCTCCACCTCACAACAGGTAAGGGTTGCTCACAAATGCCTTCTCAATGCTTTTCTGCTCAGAAGCTCTCTGCAAAGTTCTCTCATGGCCATCTCCAGAAAAAGTCTCCCTTCATGAACATGAGGCGCCCTTCAAAAAGGGGCCGCCAGCTGAGTTCAGTTGAAGCAATTTGGCCTCCCGGGTCCAGCCACTGTGGTGGTCCATCCCACACCAGGGCCAAACTCCTCATGTGACAGTGAGAAGGGGAAGAAAATTTCACCTTCTCACACACACACACACACACACAAACACACACACAAACACACACACACACACAAACACACACACCCACACACACAACCCCCCCCCCCCCCCCCCCCACACACACACACACACACACACACACACTCACACGCACACTTACAGCAGGCCCAGACAGGAGGAAGACAGACTGAAAGTACACAGGACCTACAATTTCCACACTGTTATTTGACCCGGACACCCTGTATGTAATATAAATTTGTAGGGGGGGTTACGATGTGCGATCATTGAAAATGTGGTCTGATGTATGTTCTTCCCAGAAAATGAGCCAAAGCCAATCAGTCTGAGTTTGAAAAAAAAAATGTATCGTATTTATCGTGTATATGTATTTTTGTTTTGATAAAAAAATGAAAATGGTTCCCACGGTTTCCACGGTTTCCGCCATTCGGTATTCTGGCAGAGTATTCCAAAGGCTGGGAGCATAGAAACTAAAAGCTGCCTCTCCATGTCTCTTTGCCCTGGCTTTTGGAACTGTTAAGAGTTCAGTGCCAGAAGACCTCAGGGATCTACTGGGTGTGTACCCATGAGAGCATGTCTGACATATTTTCAGGTGCATGACTATGGAGTGATTTATAGAATCGGAATCAGGTTTTTTTGGCCAAGTTACGTAGTTTGCACAAACAAGGAATTTGACTTGGTAAAGTGGCTCTCAGTGTGCTTAAATAGAATATACATCACAACACAAAACATTACAAACAGTGCAACGGTCTAAGAAGTCTCAAAAAGTATATACAAGGAGGAATGCCTATGTACAGCAGCTGTGAATTGTAACACGAAAATAGTGCAAAGAAGTGGAGAGTCCAAGAAGTGCAGGGATAAATATTAGATGGTATGGGTATTATAAAGTAAGGGTGAAATAAATAAATATGAGTGCGTGCGGGAGTAATTGTACATTGGTTATTATATTGATCCAGGGTTATTGCACAGTGCCACAGTGGGTTAGCTGTTCAGTAGTGAGACGGCAAGGGCGAAGAAACTGTTTTTGTGTCTGGAGGTTTTGGCGAACAGAGATCTGTAGCGCCTACCAGAGGGGAGGAGTTTGAATAGGTGAGGGGTCTGCAGTGATTTTTCCTGCCCGTTTCCTGACTCTGGAGGTGTACAGGTCTTGGATGGTGGGCAGGTTGGCACTGATGATCTTTCCTGCAGACCTGACTGTCCATTGGAGTCTATTCTTATCCAGTTTGGTGGCCGATCCAAACCAGACAGTTATTGCAGTGCACAGAACAGACTTGATGACTGTAGTGTAGAACAGAATCAGCAGCTGCTGAGGCAGGTTCCTAAGCTGGCGCAGGAAGTAAATTTTCTGCTGGGCCTTCTTGATGATTGTGTTGATGTTGGGTTCCCACTTCAGGTTCCAGGAGATTGTGGATCCCAGAAACCTGAAGGATTCCACAGCCACCACAGTACTGTTGAGTATGGTGATGGGGGGCAGTGCTGGGGGGCTCTTCCTGAAGTCCACTGTCATCTCCACGGTTTTAAGCGTGTTCAGCTCTAGATTGTTGCGACTGCACAACAGGGCCAGCTGTTCAACTTCCCGCCTATATGCAGACTCATCATCATTAAGGATGAGGCCGATGACTGATGTGTCGTCTGCAAATTTTAGGAGTTTAACAGATGGGTCTCCTGAGGTGCAGTCGTTTGTGTAGAGGGAGAAGAGCAATTGGGAGAGCACACATCCCTGAGGTGCACCAGTGCTGACTGACCGGGTGCTGGATGTTATTTCACCCAGCCTCACCTGCTGCTTCCTGTCTATCAGGAAGTTTGTGATCCACTGACAGGTGGAGGCGGGCACAGTGAGCTGGGTGAGTTTGGTGAGGAGGACTTCTGGGATGATGTTGTTGAACGTCGAGCTGAAGTCCACAAACAGCATCCTTGCATAGGTCCCTGGGGAGTCGAGGTGTTGCAGGATGTAGTGCAGCCCCATGTTGACTGCATCATCCACTGACCTGTTTGCCCGGTAGGCAACCGTCAGTGCCGGTCAGCCCTAAGAAACACTCGACATGAATGACTACAGGCCTGTCGCCCTGACGTCTGTGGTCATGAAATCCTTTGAAAGACTGGTGTTGACCCATCTGAAGGGCATCACAGGCTGCATTTTCATGTGTGCATGCATGAGTGTTTCAGATAGATACGTATAAATGTTTCACTTGTATGCATGTAAGCATTTCATATGTATGTGTATATGACACAGAGGTATGTATGTATGCGTGTGTGTTTCTCATATGTACTGTATGTGTAAGTGTTTCAGATGAGTATGTATAATGCTTTATATATGAGCGTGCATAGGTTTACAGAGTATGTATGTATGTGTGAGTGTTTCAGTAGTGAGTGTGAGAGCGTTTCAGTAGCGAATGTAAGAGTGTTTCATTAGTATGTGTGAGAGTGTCTCAGTAGTGAGTGTGAGAGTGTCTCAATAGTTATGTCCTAGGCGGCCCCTCATAGACGTCCGTCGACTCGTCTAACTTGTTTTAAAAGGAACGGACTACCTTTCATCCTTTCCAGGACCTGGTTCTGTATGTGAGTGCTGGATGTCGCGTCTCCAAATGTCGATTCAGATTTGAAGGTTTGAGCGGCCCATGGGTTGGGAAACCCTGGTCTAGCCTGCTTGTGATAAAAGCGTGCATCAGTCTTTCAGTGTCAGCCTGAGAGAGAAACGGTTGCACCTTAGCAATGTTTCTTAATGAAGACGTAGGTTATTCTGATTGGCTGTTGTGTGTGTTGTGTTCCTCTGTAGTCAGGAATCCCTTGGTCATGACACCGACATCGGAGTGCCACTGCTCCTCCTGGTGGACGGAACTGCAAAGAACCGCTTCTGCGGTTAAACGTGACAGTGTCTGAATCAGTTGAGTTTATTGTTTTATCAGAATTTCCTCAGTCTTGGACCTTAGTACTGGTTGGTGTGGACAGACAGACCAGTACAGATTTATTTGTTTCTTACTACAGGCTGTTGGGGAAGGACTTGGAACTGCTAGGGTTGCATGTTAATACCTAGAGGCTTTTGCTGTAGAATCAATCTTGGTGGGGCTTGGATTTATGATTGCATTCTGTTTAAATCCTCGGGGAAGACGTGCATTTTTCTGTAATATTCACATTCATGGGGGGCTCTCATATTAGACATGGTTGGTTTTAATGCCTGCCCCCTAGTGGGCTTCTTTATACAACAGCTCCGAGCCTACAGTCCTGTGTTTCTTTGGGTAAATAAAAATAGCTATAACCATCTCTGATTCGGCATATCTGTGGCCTGGAAAGATCTGGTTCCTGTGACATGGAGGGTGCAGGTGTGTGAGGTAGGGTGTTGAGCGGCAGAGGCAGTAACCAGTAGAAGTTGTTCAATAAGCCCAAAAAGGGTGCAGATTTATTTCGGCTCAGAGGCCCAAGCTAGACTGCCCTGCCATTACCTGGATGCAGGTTATATTCCCCCATAACTCCTCCTCCCAGGAGTTAACCATTATACAAAATGCAGTTATCTAAACAGACATACTTTTTAACTATTAAACATGTATCATGCATACAATAATTCATAGTTGTCATCCCCACATGCACAACTATACTAATAAGGCTTCTGACAGCCAGATATAATAACATTATCCTTTATGGACCAAACACCCCTAACTGAAATGGAACAGTCCATTGTTTGGCGCTCCAGCGTGAATTAGGAAGTCCTTGTTACATGCACTCGGCTCTGACCAACGCCGGTTATGCTGCAGGTAAGCTTCCATGATTTAAGTTATTCACAATGTCCATGAGTGATTCGGATCACTGGCTCACAGCACGGCGCCATGCTGTTTCACCCGCGATTGCGTTTCACTTTGGTCAAACAGTCCACGAAGCACTCGCGCTCCGCTGCACACTTATTTAAAGTAAACAATTTCCCAACGTCTTTCAGTGCGCTATTTAACCCTCCTATTATGTTTGGGGTCAATTTGACCCCATTGAATGTTTAACGTCTCTAAATAAATGATTGACATAATTTTTTTTTTTTGCTTCATATTTAATTACTTTTCCTAATTTAATGGGAAAACTGGGGAAACACAAAATTACCATGATATATGTTTTCAATGTCCTGTACACATGCTGTACGCATAGGTGTTTTAATTATATAAAATATATTAGAAATATCATCACATTGTTACTATTCTTGATAACAGAAATAGTTCTTTATTCCAAATGTTATAGATAACAACAATATGTACTTGGAAATAATATGAAGCCATAAAAACACCAGAAGGATATCTCTTTCAATTAGTGAGATTTTATAGTGATATTTCTCCATAGTCACGTAACATGTATTCTGGATGTATAAGGAGGGTGGGTGGGGGTATTGTTTATATTTATATTTCGCTCTGTCACAGGATGGCTACCTGGCGTGAGAGAAAACCTAGGGGGAATCGCCCAGATCAAATTGCAGCGAGAACCAGTCTTAGGGATAGGCGGATCATGTCTCAACCACCACACGGAAACCGCAGTCGTTTCTGATGCAGGTTTACAGAGCAAGATTACCTGTGACCTTTGCTGTGACACCAATCCCTCACACCTATTCCTGTCAGACAAATTTCCAGTGACTCTTAAAATGTCATCAAAACAAAACCATCTTTTCAGACTAAAGCCATCTTTACGCTCTGCTCTGTAATTACAAAATGCCAAATGACTCGATTGATGAGGTCATCTCCGGTAACATCTCTTGATGCATGGAAGGGTAAGAGAGCAGCATCACAAACCCAAGTTTTTATTGATTATAGGTTGGGAGCAGCGTCACAAACCCAAGTTTTTATTGATTATAGATTGGGAGCAGCATCACAAACCCAAGTTTTTATTGATTATAGATTGGGAGCAGCATCACAAACACAAGTTTTTATTGATTAAAGATTGGAAGCAGCGTCACAAACCCAAGTTTTTATTGATTATAGATTGGTAGCAGCTTCACAAACCCAAGTTTTTATTGATTATAGATTGGGAGCAGCATCACAAATGCGTGTTTTTATTGATTATAGATAGGAGTAGTGTTTTTATTGATTGTAGATCGGATGTACAAGCACAACCTGAAGTATGAATATCATTCTATAACACACCTCTCAAAACAATTGTACAAAATGCACTTGTGGAAAGTGGACAAATAAGTAATTTGCAACTAAAAAGAAGAAAACATTTGAAATGGGAAGATGAAGAGTCCTTTAAAAAAAATGTGTATCACAAAGTAAAACTGCTCTTTGGCTGATTTATCGTTTTGAGTGAAATGACAAAGTGCCCTTTGGGAGTTTTAAGCCCTTGGCGGGGATTATCTTCAAATGTCAAATATTTCTACTAAATCCTTCCTAAATCTGGCTGCAGACTGGAGCTTGTTTTACTGGTCTTTATTGTCACTCAGGTTGTCCTCTAAAAGCCTTCTAATGACCTGCTACAGGGGCAGACAAGGGCGAGGCTGAGATCGAAACTCATTCAGTTGAAAGCAAGTCTGTTTGGGTTCATAAAAACTTGTCATAAAAACTTGTCATGCTATGTGGATTTCAACTGTTATAAGAGTTAGCTGCCATTGTTGGCACCCCTAGTGAATATGAGCAAAACAGGGTATAAAAAAATATGTCTTTGCTGTTTATCCTCTTGGTCTTTCAATCAAAATATTCACAAAAATCTTACCTTTTCATTGAAGTAAAATTATTGAAAGAAAAAAAAACTGTTGAGATTAAATAAATATTTTTCCCCAAAACATGTGTGCCACAATTATTGGCACCCCTTAATTTAATGTTTTGTGCAGCCTCCCTTTGCCAAGATAACAGCTCTGAGTCTTCTCCTATAATGCGTGATGAGGTTGGTGAACACATGGCACAGGATCTGAGACCATTCCTACATGCAGTATCTCTCCAGATCCTTCAGATTCTGAGGTCAACGTTTGTAGACTCGGCTTCAGCTCATCCCACATATTTTCTATGGGGTTTAGGTCGGGGGACTGTGATGGCCATGGCAAAACCTTTATTCTGCGGTCGGTGAACCATTTTTGTGTTGATTTTGAGGTGTGCTTCGGATCATTGACCTGCTGGAAGGTCCAACCACAGCCCATTTTAAGCTTGCTGGAGGGGGCTGTTAGGTTTTCATTTAATATCTGCTGGTATTTGATGGAGTCCATGATACCATGTATCCTAATAAGATGTCCAGGGCCTTTGGAAGAAAAACAGCCCCACAACATCAAAGATCCGCCACCATACTTCACATTGGGTATGGGGGTCTTTTCTGTATGGCTATGTTTCTGTCTACGCCAAAACCACCGTTGATGTTTGTTGCCAAAAAGCTTTATTTTGGTCTCATCTGACCATATAACTCGGCCCCATTGAAAGTCTGACTTACATTTGGCAAACTGTAGGCGTTTTAGTTTGTAGTTGATTGACAGCATAGGCTTTTTTCTGGCAACCCTCCAAAACAACTTGTGGTGATGTAGGTGTCGTCTGATGGTAGTTTTGGAGACTTTCTGACCCTAAGACTCAACTCACCTCTACAATTCTCCAGCTGTGATCCTTGGAGATTATTTTTCCAGTCGAACCATCCTCCTCATGATGCATGGGGTCAATGTACACACACGTCCTCTTCCAGGCTGATTCTTAACATCTCCTGTCGCTTTAAACTTCTTAATTATTTCCATGATAGTGGAAATGGGTATTTTCAACTCTTTAGAGATTTTATTGTGTCCATTTCTTGATTTGTGCAGCTCCACAACTTTCTGTCGCACAACGTCACTGTGTTCTTGGGTCTTTCCCATAGTGATGAATGACTAATGAAATTTGGCCTGTGTCACCTCATATTTGTACGCCAGTGGAACAGGAAGTCATGGTTGACCTCTTAAGAGTTCCTTATCAAACAGGTGAACTTAAAAATGTAAAACATGACTGGAAATATACTTCAGTTAGATTTTAATTATAAGATTTTTCTAGGGGTGCCAATAATTGTGGCACACATGTTTTGGGGGAAAATATTTATTAAACGTCAACAGTTTTTTTTTCTTTCAATAATTTTACTTCAATGAAAAGGTAAGATTTTTGTGAATATTTTGAGTGACAAACCAAGAGGATAAACAGCAAAGACATATTTTTTTATAGCCTGTTTTGCTCATATTCACTAGGGGTGCCAATAATTGCGGAGGGCACTGTAGGGTACATGTTTGTGCAGATACAAAGATATATACCTTCAATCCAGTGCACACGGTTTCTTGAGATACGGTAAATAGGTAATTAGTGTGTTCAGAGGTGGATAACAATGTTCCAGTGTCATATACATGGGCATGTTAATGGACTTTTCAGACAAATGGCTCTATTTTACAGGAAACAGGTCATATATGAAGAAATAACTGATTATCAGGCCAATACAATTGCAGTTCTTAAATCATAATAACCACAAACCATCACTGGAAAAGCCACATAATGTTTCTCCTGCAAAACTATGTGTATTTTCTACAGTGTTGGAGCTAAACTATAGAGCTTTCATAAAACTGCATAAAAATAAAAGATTTAAAAAAAAAGGTGTTTTCATACTAATGACCATAGCACTAATAACATTGATGTTAACATTCATAATGTTTGTTCCAGAAATCACGTAACAAAAATTACAGACAGACAAGTCACCCAGTCACCCTGTCGCTCTCTCATAATCTGAGATGCGTTGTTTAAACCGCTGAAAAAAGTCCAAGACAACAAGTGTTTCAAGGAACCTTGTGCAGTGCATCCTGCAGCACATATGTACAGATGTTTTGGGAGGGAATTTGTTTATTTGTATTAAGAGAAAGACCAACCGTTTTTTTGAAACAGCAGAATCCAAACATATGCCCTTTACCTCTACTGTGCCATTAACATTGTATGAACTCAAAACTATTCATTACGACACACTCCAATTATCAGACTCATAAACACAAACCTTGTCTTTATATTCCCTCAAGAATTCAGGTGCAAGTTGTTTATACTTCAAGGAGGAGTTTTGTCTGCATTGGCATTTTAATGCCCTCATATTCCCTCAAGAATTCAGGTGAAACCACAACGCCATGGGGCTTGGTTGACCTTCATTTTTATCTTGGTGATTGAAGTAAAATGTCAGAGTATAACTGTAACAAAGCTGGGTTGCCGTAACACCCAAACAAGCCATGACCTGTCAGTCGAGCTTGCTTTGTATTATCATGACCAAATTATCACTTAATTTCAACCGCCTACACCTTTGGCTTCAACCCAGCATTCTGCACCCATGCATTTCTGTGCCGCCGCATTAAGATATAAAAAGAGCGTTGAAGTGTTCTGTCTGCACTCCGCGCTCCACTGCCCAGCTTGTATCCTTGCATCAGCTGCTCCACCTGCCTTCACAATGGCCACCTCTTACAGCCGCGTCTCCATGTCCTCTGCTGGCTCCATGAGCGGAGGGGGCGGAAGGGCCTCCATGGGCTCATCTGGCCTCTCCCTCTCCGGGGGCAGTTCTCGCATGAGCATCATGCGGGCCGGAAGCGTGTACGGAGGAGCCGGCGGTGCCGGGGTGCGCATCTCCGGTGCGTCCCGCATGCTGTCCATGGGTGGCGGCGGCAGTGGTGGCGGCGGCGGCTACGGCGGCGGCTACGGCTTCTCCTCTTCCGGAGGATTCGGAGGGGGATTCAGTATGTCTGGCGCCATGGATGGAGGCGTCATTGGCAACGAGAAATTCACCATGCAGAACCTGAACGACCGTCTGGCCTCCTACCTGGTCAAGGTGCGCACCCTGGAGAAGGCCAACGCCGAGCTGGAGCTGAAGATCAGACAGTTCCTGGAGAGAAAGACCACTCCGGCAGGTCATGATTTCCAGGGTCACTTTCTCACCATGAATGACCTCAGGGCAAAGGTAAGCTCTTTGTTAACATTAAGGAACAAAAACATACAAGCAAACACGCAGAAAAATGCATAGAGAAGACCGTCTGTTTCTTAAATTGGAAAATATTACTGCTTTTAATGTTGACATTATGTATGATGTATATAATGTATGTGTATCTATAATGATGGACAAAAGTTGAGTATGACTTTGACTAACAAAGTTGATCTCTAAAGTGTTGCTAAGATTGCTGATGTTGTAATGACCTGATGTCTTACTGTTGATGGCCACAGATAGGGGCAGCCCTCCTGGCTAAGGGCAGCATCCATCTCAGCATTGACAACGCAACTCTGGCAGTGGATGACTTCAGAGTCAAGTTAGTCCAACCCACATATTTTCACCGTTAACGTGGTTCCAAACAATTTCATTTTTATTTTGAACAATAAGCATTGCTGTTTGAACTTTGAAGAACAATGTAAAAGGAAGAACAGACAGAACAATATTCACAGAACGGAACATGTAAATACTTGAAAATAGGTCATTGATAACCGAAGTAATCAACAATAACGAAATTATCTGTTTTGTCATTAGAACGCTAACCTTACAATAACACCTTAAGCATCTGCAGTGAAAAGAATGACGATAAGCATATATCCAACTATAAATACCTGTTTTCAGATAAGTGAGGATCAGAAAATCCAGATTGATTGATAGACAAATGAATTGATATATTGTATACTATAGATATATAGAGATAGATACAAAAATAATGATGGATGGATTGCTGGATTGATTGATTCAGGTATGAAGCTGAGCTGAACATGCGTCTGTCTGTGGAGGCGGACATCGCTGGCCTAAGAAGAGTCCTGGATGACCTCAATCTGGCCAGGGGTGACCTCTCCATGCAGATCACAGGCCTGCAGGATGAACTTGTCTACCTGAACAAGAACCACCAGGAGGTATGGCAGAGTTATAGTAGCTAGTCTGTGCACACGCCTGCTCCTCAGGGCACTGTTTTCATATTATGCATTCATACGTATCACCGCTAATGTGAAACACAATAGTGGTTGATTCAGGAACGGTGCCCCTCAGCTTCAGATAGCGTTATCTAGGATGTTATGGTATTGAGTTCTAGTCTGAAGCACAACCTCAAACCACACAGGGTAGGGCACATTCACACTCTCTTGAGCTCTCTGAGTGATGCAGTGTGTGGTGCATATGTCAAAACTTTTGTGTGAAGACAGTGCACGTTTATTAAGCTTTAGGTACTCCTATGATGACATAAAGACCTTTTTGAATTCAGACTTCTGATTGAAGATTGCCTTATGGTCCTTCATATAACCGATGCCATTTTTGTGGTGCTGTTTCAGGACCTTGTGGGTATGCGTGCTCAGATGACCGGGCAGGTCCACGTGGAGGTCGACGCAGCACCTCAGGAGGACCTGAGCAAGGTCATGGCCGAGATCCGTGAGCACTACGAAGCCGTTGCGGCCAAGAACAGGAAAGATCTTGAGTCGTGGTTCGAGGCAAAGGTGTGTCCATTTTTATGTGGTAACTGCTGACAAATATTATTCTCAATCAAGTTCTGGATATGCTCATTCACACATTTAACTGCACTGTGACTTACAAGCACAATTTCTGCTCTGTTATCTTGCAGACGGTGGCTCTTAGCAAGGAGGTTAAGACAAGCACAGAAACCCTTCAGACATCCAGATCGGAAACGTCCACCTTCCGAAGCACGGTCCAGTCTCTGCAGATCGAGCTGCAGTCACTACTGAGCATGGTAACAACACCCATATATGACCTCTTGATGAATGACCTCTTCATATGTGACCTATGTCCTCTTCATATGCAACCTCTTACATTCAGAAATAAATGGGGAGAAATGTGATATTCTTATTACATTGATAAAAAACATGTTCCGGATCCAACAGTGTCTTTTTCTAGAATCGGAAACATTTGAATTGAAATTTGAAACAAGCACCAGAATAGAGTTCAGTGTCCTGTATCACTCAACTACAACTCGGCCAGCTTATGTCTGAACTCATATCCTCTCTTCCTCCAGATCCCCCCAACAGAAATCATCCATTGCGAAATAGACACCCACTCTCCTCTGCCGTCTGTCGGCTGTTACATTTACATTTAGTCATTTAGTAGACGCTTTTATCCAAAGCGACTTACAAGGATGTATACACATTTTACATTTACACTGATGGAACACTGCACATCAGGAGCAATTAGGGGTTCAGTGTCTTGCTCAAGGACGCTTCGACAGGGAATCGAACTAGCAACCTTCTGATTACTAGCTGTCTCTACCTCCTGTACCACTGTCGCCCCAGCTGTCTCGTAACCACTCACATCCTCTCCTTCTTCTCAACAGAAAGCATCCATGGAGACCACACTGGCTGAGACACAGAGCCGCTACGCTGGCATATTGGCCGGGTACCAGGCTCAGGTGAGCAGCCTGGAGGTCCAGCTCACTCAGCTCCGCGGAGACCTGGAGAGCCAGAGCTGCGAGTATCAGATGCTTCTGGACATCAAGACCAGACTGGAGATGGAGATTGCAGAGTACAGAAGACTCCTGGACGGAGAAGCTGTCAGGTAGGTCTAGTGTGAAATTGCAGTTTTCCTACTATATCTGTCTCTATCTCTATCTCTCTCTCTTTCTTGCTTTCTCTCTCTCTCTCTCTCCACAAAGCCTTAATGTATGAGCTAGTGACTGACTCTAGCACCCAGGAGTTTTAGTGAGCTTGCTAGCATACGCATACATAAGGCAGCAGGGTCTGGTAGAGCCGTGCACAGACATTTTGAGGGGCAGGTGCTCAAGCTAGAAAAAGGGCTTCCCACTCACTGACAGATATTTATGAAAGTCCCCTACAGTAGCATATCTCCTCTCTCTCTCTCTCTCTCTCTCTCTCTCTCTCTCTCTCTCTCTCTCTCTCTCTCGCTCTCTCTCAGCTATAGCTTAACTTGCCTTTAATAATAACCCATAGCCTATCGATAGCATAGCATGAAAGGCGTGACGGATAATTATCCATCTCAACTGGCTCCATCTCTTTCAGAGTGCACTTTTGTATCTCACAGTGAAGGGTTCCATAACCGCCCATTAGATGGCGCCAAAACAACATTTCAAATTGAGCAGAAGTTCATATATACTGGATATCCAACATTATAAAGTACAATAACTGCCCATTAGATGGTGCCAAAACAACATTTCAAATTGAGAGATAATTATCCACCTCAACTGGCTCACAGTGAAGGGTTCCATAACCTCCCTTTAGATGGCGCCAAAAACAAATTTCAAATTGAGCAGCAGTTCTGCATATACTGTATATCTCAAAATCTTAACCTGCTTTATCTCTTTCACCCAACAGCTCATCATCCTCCAGCTCCACCTCCACCTCCAGAACCAAATATGTCACGGTGGTGGAGGAAGTGGTGGATGGTAAGGTGATGTCGTCATCCTCGTCTTCATCTTCATCTGCCATGACACGCAGGTACTAATGAAGCTGCATCTGCGGGCACTGGAAAGTGGCGTGTTTCACTCAGAATGACACAATAAAGTAAATGCTTTATCAAACCAAGAATGTCTGACTTTTGTATTCTTCCTGATGGTATGATTTGCTATGGAGCAAAGACATTTTGATGACCTCAAGGTGTATGTGTCTATTACTAAAAGATAACAAAATATTAATCACAAGTTGTCTCTATAATCTGCTTCCAATTTTGATAATTTATTTATGTCTAATCTTTAATCAGAGGATTCAGTGAGTGGATAAAGCTGCCCATAACTGCATATAGGCCTTTACCTGCACCAAATTATCAGAGGTTATTAAGTTAACGTGATGGATGGCAATGTTTTACATGAAAACATATTTTGTCTTGTGCTTGTGCTTCAAGTACAAAACCTAAGACCGGTGGGGAAAAACTCCCGAAACAGGTGACATTTTTAGACTCATAGAGAAAAAAGATGATAGCTAGATAGATAAAGATAGATAGATAGATAGATAGATAACGACAGAATCTACACTCTTAAACTAAGAGAGGGAGGGTTAGTTGTTTAGGATTACTGACTGGAACTGCGTGGACAGACACCATGGGTCAAGCATGTCACAAAACATCACGCTTCATCAACACCACGATGAAATGATATTTCCAGTGTTTAGTGTATCCCATTGTCTGTACATAACAGGAGACAGCATGTTATGAGGTGTACGGTTGGAAACCTCCCTCCCGTACGTTGAAGACGGAGGCAGCCAGAACACAAGCTTTGAGCCTAGCATAAAGGTGTGCACAGGACCCAGGTACATGCAATGCAGATGAGGCAAACGGGTTAGTTCATTGGCTGTTACATCTGGTCAGATTTGAATTAAACTACTTCCCTTCAATTCACTGCTGTTCCAACTGTTGTGAATTTCTGTCCACTGTTGTATTTCTGGACCTATGTCTGTCGAGCAGAATATGAAAGTGATTTAAAAAAATAAATAATAATAATTCATCAAACTGTCTGGGTTAAGAAGTGATCAGTGTAGTGTAGTCCAATAGTGCCACAATCAGCTGAATCATGCTGTAGCTTCAACTGTGTTGAAATATTAAATTAGTTGTCCGGTTCACTTGTTCAGTGTAATTCTTGTTTGACACACCTTGTGGTACCAAACTAGACTACAGTCTGTGGGTGCTGAGATCTGGGGGCTCCCAGCCCTGCTTGCCCTCTATGTTTTGCCGCTCTGAATGCCTTCCAAAGAGAGCAGTCCTTTCCAAGTTTTCATGAAGTTAAATATAAAGATATTTGAAGGGCTTAGGAGGGTGAGGAGGGTGGAGGGTGAGGGTGGTGAGGGTGGTGAGGGTGAGGAGGGTGAGGGTGGTGAGGGTGAGGAGGGTGAGGGTGTGGAGGGTGAGGAGGGTGAGGGTGAGGAGGGTGAGGGTGGAGGGTGAGGGTGAGGAGGGTAAGGGTGAGGGTGTGGAGGGTGAGGGTGTGGAGGGTGAGGGTGAGGAGGGTGAGGGTGAGGAGGGTGAGGGGGGTGAGGAGGGTGAGGAGGCTGAGGGTGTGGAGGGTGAGGAGGGTGAGGGTGAGGAGGGTGAGGGTGAGGGTGGAGTAGGACGTGAGGAGGGAGAGGGTGAGGAGGGTGAGGGTGAGGAGGAGGGTGAGGAGGGTGAGGGTGAGGAGGTGGAGGGGGTGAGGAGGGTGAGGGTGAGGAGGGTGAGGGTGGAGGGTGAGAAGGGTGAGGGTGGAGGGGGTGAGGAGGGTGAGGAGGGTGTGGAGGGTGAGGAGGGTGAGGGTGAGGAGGGTGAGGGTGGAGGGTGAGGAGGGTGAGGGTGGAGGGGGTGAGGAGGGTGAGGAGGGTGAGGGTGAGGAGGGTGAGGGTGAGAAGGGTGAGGGTGAGGAGGGTGAGGAGGGTGAGGAGGGTGAGGCGGGTGAGGCGGGTGTGGAGGGTGAGGCGGGTGTGGAGGGTGAGGAGGGCTGAGGAGGGTGAGGGCTGAGGAGGGTGAGGGTGAGGAGGGTGAGGAGGGTGAGGGTGAGGGTGAGGGCTGAGGAGGGTGAGGGTGTGGAGGGTGAGGAGGGTGAGGAGGGTGAGCAGGGTGAGGGTGAGGCGGGTGTGGAGGGTGAGGAGGGCTGAGGAGGGTGAGGGCTGAGGAGGGTGAGGGTGAGGGTGAGGAGGGTGAGGGTGAGGGTGGTGAGGGTGAGGGTGAGGGCTGAGGAGGGTGAGGAGGGTGAGGAGGCTGAGGAGGGTGTGGAGGGTGAGGAGGGTGAGGCGGGTGAGGCGGGTGTGGAGGGTGAGGAGGGCTGAGGAGGGTGAGGGCTGAGGAGGGTGAGGGTGAGGAGGGTGAGGAGGGTGAGGAGGGTGAGGGTGAGGGTGAGGGCTGAGGAGGGTGAGGGTGTGGAGGGTGAGGAGGGTGAGGGTGAGGGTGGAGGGGTGAGGAAGGTGAGGGTGAGGAGGAGGGTGAGGAGGGTGAGGAGGGTGAGGGCTGAGGCGGGTGAGGGTGAGTGTGAGGGTGAGGAGGGTGAGGGCTGAGGAGGGTGAGGGTGTGGAGGGTGAGGAGGGTGAGGCTGAGGAGGGTGTGGAGGGTGAGGAGGGCTAAGGAGGGTGAGGGCTGAGGAGGGTGGAGGGTGAGGAGGGTGAGGGCCGAGGAGGGTAGAGGGTGAGGAGGGTGAGGGCTGAGGAGGGTGAGGAGGGTGGAGGGTTTTCTTTACAGGCTTTAACCTTCAGCCATGTCATCCTTACAAATGCACTGGCTTTAAGCAGGTGTCTGCAGCAGAAAAGGATTAAAGATAAGGAGGAGGGTTATTGTGTCTGGCGGCTCTCCTCCCTCAGTGAATTACAAGCACTCCTCCAGTTAGCCGTGAGGGAGCTGCATTTTCTTGAACTTTGAATCCCTTGATCTTGTGGACTCATAAAACCTGTTTTTTTTGTAAATTAAAAGCAACACAACCACAAATACACACACACACATACACATATGTATACGTATATATACACACTTATAAAACAGACACACACTAACATGTAACACAAACTATTGTATTTGGTTTTTCTTTTGCATTTCACTTTTACCGACATAATGTGTTTGGATCCCTGAAAGTGACATTTAATATATGAGTTTCAGTCAACAAGTCACTGACTGTATAAGTATATCTGCATCATATCAGGACTGACTGTATAAGTGGATCTGCATCATATCAGGACCACCTCAGTTCTAGAGTCAAAGTCCAAACGAGGAAAGGCATGTTGGCAGCCCACTCTTGAACAGATGATCATCACACTGTGCTTAACACCGATCCATACCCCAATGTGCTTAACACTGACCAGTACCACAGTGTGTCTATCACCAATCCATACTCCACTGTCTTTAACACCGATCCGTACCACACTATGTTCAACACCGATCCATACCACACTGTGTTTAACCCTGACCAATACCATACTGTGTTTAACACTGATCAATACTCCACTGTCTTCAACACCAATCCATACCACACTGTGTTTAATATGGGCGCCCGCCTGTGGGGATTGTGTTGCAAGTAGTCTTGATTAACTTCTGCATGCATGTTTTGTCATTTGTCATCACATTAAACTGAGCCATCACAGCCGCTACAGGTGAAACATTGTAATTACATTTGGCCATAGAATCCTTATCACTACCTGTTTTTTAAAAGTTATCCATCTATCTGTATTATCAGATCATGTTGAGATTGAAGCACATTCACAGAGGAAACTAATTGATACTGAAAAGATACTGTCAATGCCACATTATAAATTATATAAACTCAGCATATAAAGAAATGGGAGATAAAGAAATCAAAGTTTTATTAGTTGCATAGTTGCTCTTAAGCATGAAATGGTAAAGAAGAGCTTTTTACATACTTGTGAGAACAGACATTATAATTATAAACTCTCATTACATATGGGGTCACTAAACTAGTAATTACTGAACTGGTTGAGTAAGGGCTTTGAGTGACAGGAGATTTTTAGAATGTTTTGACTGTTGCCCTTTTAGTTGACATTTGGATGAGTACTGTAATTCTGACAAATCTTTGGCACATTCTTGTAACGATGTTGGGTACGTGTGAATTTGCATGCTTCTATCTGTGTGCATGTGTTTCACCGAATCTGTTTCCTACTTGACTTTACCAATGCAGCTGGGGGTTCACTTACTTTTGCACATACACTAATTCCATGTTTCATGTGTTTTTTTGGCTACTCACACAATTCCCTCTAAACAAGTACATGCAATTGATAAACATAAACCTAACATTTCATATATGGTAAACTGGTGATGATAAAATAGGTAAAACAACAGAAAACTCTAAACTGCTCAAGGGGTTCACAGACTTTCAAGGCTCACTACCACACAAACTAAGATATTGCCTTCACCTGGCTAATAACCTTCACATGAGATTCACAAAAAGTGGACGGACTTCCCCAAAAAACGAAACTATACTCTTCCTAGTCTTCGAGGTGTACCGTGCTCGAGGCGACTTTAAACTCGCAAGTAGACAGCAGACCACAGATATAGTCCACTGCCCAACTCCGAAGCGTACCCCCACCCGGGATAACCACCCTATACAATAAACAAAAACAACAAAGCAAAATAACAAACAAGTGCTTTGATGGAAGGGCAGCACAGCCACCCAGCTGAAGCACTCTAACTATGAGAGTTTGCTCAACACAGTGCCTCTTCACTCACCCTGTACAAAAACTCTGCAGTCTGGTCTCTACAAAGAAAAGATCCAAAATATCCCGGATGAGCCCCCAATTACGTTACACCCCGGCTCGTGAGCCGCAACATAAATTGGAGACAGACCACAGAGTACACAAAAATAGGGGCTTATTTCCAATAAAAATTCAATTCAATTCAATTGTATTTATATAGCGCCATAACAATACAATTGTCTCTAGGCGCTTTACAGAGCCCAGAGCCTGAAACCCCCTTAGTGCAAGCACAATGGCAACACGGGCAAGAAAAAACTCCCTGTTAGTCAGGAAGGAACCTTAAGCAGAACCACGGCACATAAGGGGGAACCCATCTGCTTGAGGTCGGCCGGGTGGAGATAGGAAGGGGGGAAGGGGGAGGGTTGTGTGGCAGAAGGGGAAGGGAAACAACAGGTGTTGTACATAGCCTGCATTTGGTAGATGTACATAATATATATACAGACATCAAGTGGTAAATACATGATACAGACAAGGCCAGTTTAGTGGATATACACTGTGCTGATAGGGTTACTATTACAGGGGTAAGGGGAGTAGGAACAGAGAAACATGTCGATGGTGGCAATAATATATATTGTATATAAATGCTAGCATAGGGTATGAGGTAGAGTAAGTGTACGGCAGTGCGGTGGCGGTGGGTGCAATTGGTCGAGGGTTTCTGCAGGTAGACCGGGTGGAGAGACTACAGCAGCCCATGGCGAAGATAGTCTAGATTAGGAGAGAAAGAAAAAGAACAGAGTGAGTGGGTTATTATAGGCATTAGCAATGTGATAAGAAAGAAGAGGGAGAGGGAGAGAGAGAGAGAGGCTGCCTGGCTGGGTGTATGGGGATTTTATTTAGTATTTAGTTGGCTGGTGACAGTTGCAATACAAAAATATGGGATAAAATAGTAAGTGCCAAGCACCAAAAACCCATAGTGTGCACCAGCATCAAAAGCATGGTGAGAATGCAAGGCCCTTTCTGAGGGCCAACAGCTTGACTTTCAAGCCAATTAATGCCATTTACCACCCAAAGGCTGTTGCACTGCCACCGCAGAGCCAGTCTGATTCCGTGTTTCATACACAGCAGTTCCAAGGTGAAAATACCCGGCCATGGAGTTAACTGCTTATTTCGCTCATGATCAGTTTTGTATCGTATAAAAAAACACTAAATGGACATGTTAAAAAGGTTAAAAACTTGATTTTCAAGTTTTAAACTTTATTAAGTGTATATGTATATTAGACTACATGTTGGAGTATTGCGCAATAGCTTTTACGTTTACGTGAGACTCCCTGCAGCAGGGATGAACTGAGGAAAAAATTCAGCCTAGCTAACCTCGCTACTACTGGGGATTTGTCCCTGAATGCCCGATGGCTCTTCCCTGTGTTGCTTTTTACCTTATTTGCATAGAGTTTGACAGTTAGTCATAAAATAAAGGTAGAGGTGTAATGCATGCCTTTAGCTGGTGGCATTTTCAAAGACCAGATCAACCTCACATATATTACATTTGCCCTTTTGTAATCCCTGAGAGGATTAGCAAACTTGGCAGCCATTCAGATTTTGAGGGGCAATTTCAACTGGGCTGTTTATCCACCTTAAATACTGGTGGATCCGACTACTTCTCACCACAGCTTCTCCAGCGCAGGCAGCATCTCCAGAAGCCCTTCTCTCTCTTACTTGTAAGATGGCAACCACTTTCTCCAGCCGCATGTCGCTCTCTGGCACATCCAGCATCAGTGGAGGATCGTCTGGCTTCTCCCTCTCTGGGGGTGGTGCTCGTATGAGCATCATGAGGGCCGGCAGTGTGTACGGGGGTGCAGGCGGCGCCGGGGTGCGCATGTCCAGTGGGTCCCGCACGCTGTCCTTGGGTGGTGGTGGTGGTGGTGGTGGTGCCAGCTTCGGCTTCTCCTCTGCCGGAGGCTTCGGTGGTGGCTTCGGTGGTGGCTTCGGTGGGGGCCTGGCAGCAGCGAATGGAGCTGTTGTTAGCAACGAGAAGTTCACCATGCAGAACCTCAACGACCGACTCGCAAACTACATGATCAAGGTTCAGACCCTGGAGAAGGCCAACGCCGCCCTGGAGCTGAACATCAGACAGTTCCTGGAGTCCAGGGTCGGTCCTGAGGCTCACGACTACAGGACCTTTCAAGCTGTCATTAGCGACCTGCAGGGCAAGGTATGTTAAAAAGAAGACGCATCCTCTGTGTGAACTGAAAATGTCAGTTACTGATCCTGCATATGTTAACATGTTTTGTGTTATTGTTTATGTTTATGCAGATACAGGCCTTCATCAGCTCAAAAGGCAGCATTAATCTTGGCATTGATAATGCTAGTCTGGCTCTGGATGACTACAAACTCAAGTGAGCTTTCAGACCCTCATGCTTTGCCCCCCCTAACTTCACTGCTGTGTAAAGAGAAGGATAGGTATGGAGAGATAGAAGAGGGAGATAAAAACCAGCATCGCTCACAGGGACACAAGTCTGATGTCACGTTACAACCTGTTTAGGTAAAAAAAGAAAAGAAATAGTGGAGGTCCTTCGCTTGCTCATTAGATCGACAAGTATGGCAAGTTACATTTACGTCTCCATTCTCTGGTTCAGTCCAGTAGATCGCTGTTGAATCAGAGACTATTTTTACCAGGACAATGTGAGAAACAGAGCAGACTTTTCTTTTTCTACTAAATAACTGTAAATGTAAACTGTAAATTAGTACATTGGTGTGATGGTTATTGCAGTAATTGTACTGTGATTTAACTGTTAAAATGTAATTTACTATGCCCTTAAGAGGATGTAGGCTTCCTCCTGTTCCACTTAGCTGTCCTAAGTGTTCAACTGATGAACTGATGACCCTGATAAACCTGTCAGGTACACATCCATGTCTTAGAGGAGAGAAACACTGTATTTGCATTGCAGGTATGACAGCGAGGTTGCCATGCGCCAGACCGCGGAGGCTGATGTCGTCGGCCTGAGAGCTGTGCTGGGAGACCTGACCTTTGCCAAGAATGACCTGGCAATGCGTCTGTCTGGGCTGCAGGAAGAACTGGTCGTGCTCAAGAAGAACCATGGGGAGGTAGATTACCCAATTCAGAGGCCTTATCTTTATCTATGCAGAGATCTAAGACTCACTACTGCCATGGCTCTGCTTGTGTAGCTGGTTTCAGTATAGCAGTAGTAGTAGCACAGCCCTCAGTATAGCAACAACAGTAGCACTAGCAGTAGTAGTAGTGGCAGTAGTAGCACTAGCAGTAGTAGTAGTGGCAGTAGTAGCACTAGCAGTAGTAGTAGTGGCAGTAGTAGCACTAGCAGTAGTAGTAGTGGCAGTAGTAGCAGTAGCAGTAGGTATTGTAGGTAGTAGTAGCAGTAGTAGCAGTAGCAGTAGGTATTGTAGGTAGTATAAGCAGTAGTAACAGTAGTAGTAGGTATTGTTGCTGGTAGTAGTGGTATTAGTAGTGGCAGTAGTAGCAGTAGTAGCAGCACACCCAGTGAATTTTAGACCTGTAATTTGCTTTGATCTCTATGACTAAGTGCCAGTATGAATTCACTCTGCCTTTGACAGGATCTGCTGGTCCTGCGTGCCAGAGTTGGCAGCAAGGTGGACGTGGAGGTGGACGCTGCACCCCAGGAGGACCTCTCTGTGGTCCTGGCTGGAGTTCGTGAGCACTACGAAGCTGTGGCCGCCAAGAACAGAACGGAGCTGGGGGCATGGTTCCAGGCCAAGGTCAGAGAACTATGAACAGTCTATTCTAATAAAAGATCATGATTCTTTGTCCCGATGAGGGCAAAGCAACACCTTTGGAGTTTGATATAATAGACTGACAAAGTGCCAGCTGCCTCTGCAGTTTAACTAGCTTCTGGTGAAACAACAAGAATCGTAGTAATAGGAGTAATTAGTGACGACGTTCAAAAGATGTGAAAGCTTGAATACTTATGTCTGTGTAACTATGTGAAAGCTTTAATACTTGTGTCTGTGTTACTATGTGAAAGCTTGAATACTACTTGACCGCAGAAATCAAATTCTGCAATAGTCCTCAGGTGATTTAGACATAACTGTATGACGTCTTTCGGGTGCATTTCAAATTTTATTTCGACTCAAAGAACACTATTTTTATACTCCTCCCCTGTACGCGTGTATGTATTATATGGAATCAGATGGGGAAAGGAGACAAGTTCACCAACCAGAAAGATGTATTGTTAGAGTACTATCCTGGCTACAATATAGTTTGATATTATAATCTGCTGTGGAATGTGTCATTTTACAGACGGAGAGCTTGAAGAAAGAGGTCACCACCAGCACAACCACCCTGCAAGTCAGCAGCTCTGAAGTGTCCACCATGAAGAGCACTGTTCAGGCTCTCCAGATCGAACTTGTGTCCCTTACCAGCATGGTAGGTCCACAGACACTTTAGTCAAATGGGCTGCTTATTTAAGGCTAGTGAAAATAACAATTCAGATTCAAATTCTTTTTTATATTTATATTTCTGGGGGTAGTTTGTGTGTTTCTATGTGTGTGTATACGTGTGTGTGTGTGTTTGAGAGGGAGAGAGAGAGTGTGTGTGTGTGTGTGTGTGTGTGTGTGTGTGTGTGTGTGTGTGTGTGTGTGTGTGTGTGTGAACATGTGTATGTGTGCATGTATCCGTTTATCTTGTGTTTCTGTGTGTTTACAGAAAGCCAACCTGGAGTTCACACTCACCGAGACGAAGACCCGCTTCGCTGGCATGTTGTCCGGGTTCCAGGCGCAGGTGAGCAGCCTGGAGGTTCAGCTGACTCAGCTCCGCGCAAACCTGGAGACTCAGAGCTCGGAGTACAGCATCCTCCTGGACATCAAGACCAGACTGGAGATAGAGATCGCAGAGTACAACAGACTGCTGAATGGCCAAGCTAGCAGGTAGATGAAACACATTTCCCTGAACAACAACAACAACAACAACAACAAGAAATAAAACGTCTCATACAGCAGATTCATTTTTGTCTACTATCTTGTCTTCTATTCTGTCTTCTGTTCTTCTACTATTTGTGGGCGACAGTGGTACAGGAGGTAGAGAAGTCGGTTAGTAATCAGAAGGTTGTTAGTTCGATTCCCTGTCGAAGCGTCCTTGAGCAAGACACTGAACCCCTAATTGCTCCTGATGCGCAGTGTGCCATCAGTGTAAAATGTGTATACCTTGTAAGTCGCTTTGGATAAAAGCGTCTGCTAAATGACTAAATGTAAATGTTGTGATAGTCGATCAGTGATAGTTATTAAGCTGTCTGTCTGTGCAAGACACCTGTGAGTGTAACATCTTGTAGATGTGTTGTCTTTAATTGATCGAAGCTGACCATCTTGTCTACATCTGTCTTTTTCCCAGCAGCTCCTCGTCCAGCTCCAGGACCAAGTACGTCACGGTTGTGGAAGAGGTGGTTGATGGGAGGGTCGTGTCCTCCTCGTCTTCCAGTTCCTCTAACCTGGTTCGTCTCGGCTGAGTGCACTGCAAGAGCCTCCGGCAAAGTGTTTGAGAATGAAGGCAAAAATAAAAGACACATTTATCTGAAAGAAAAAAGATTGTGAGTGATCACTTGTGCACCGCCTCAAAGAATTCCTCTTTGAAGGAAAGGGAAGGGAAAAACTATTCAGTTACAATTTACACATTAGTCTGGATTCTTGACACAAACAACTCTTGAATTGTCACATTGGCTAAAAGTTGATTCAGCATTTTTCTTCTTTTTAAAAGCATACCAATACAAAGATATACAGTCTAGCTATGTGCAGAAACCCAAGATCCATATCCTAATGACCTTGTCAGTGCTAGGTTCATACAGACAACTTTTTTCAGTTTAGGAAGCTTAAATTGTTCAAATATTGTCACAGCTAATCATAATACTAGCAGTACTTCAAAATAATCACAATACATGGCAATACAACTAAACATTGTTGTAGTATATAACATTCTCACTCCTCACGGTGACATTTAGCAACTGGATCGTTAAATAAGTGTTCAACTGGATCATTAATTGAGTGTTGCTAGAAGATTTCTAGGTGAAGATGTGATCAGTCAGTGTTCAGCTGTTCTCAGTTGACGTTGTTTCATTGCACGTCTCTTTCCCACTCTTTCAGCAGTCATCACATAGTTGTGAAGGTTAGACTAATAAAAATAATAATGTGAGGGCGTAAATCACTGTCAGGAGACAACATCTTGCCAACAAACCTTTCTCTGACCTACTTATCTGTGAAAGAAATGTTTCTTTTTAATTATTATCATGAAGTTGATATTAGGTTGTTAAATGGAAGTCTAAGCTGTTCCTTTGTTCTGATGAGAGGAATTCTATCTGTGAGAACAGAGATGTTAAACTCAGACCTGTCATTTGATGTTTAGGGTAGGACTGAATTAGGAGACCATGTGTTTATGTGAACTCATTCTGGACTGTTGTGTTAAAGTCTGGGTTTGGGGGTCTTAGGTAAACATTCTCATCTCTTGGAACCAAGGACGGGATGGTACAAGATGGGAGTGTCATGTCTTTGTTCTGTGATATTGTCTTTGCATAAAATCTGTTACATGGTACCAGGGAAGTCAGTGATGGCTTGAACAGCGTTCTGAAAGCACTGCATTCCTTTTGAAGGAGTGTAGGTTGAAGAAGCGGTCTGACGCCATTCACTCCTCTTCGCCAGAGTAAAAGTTTATTATTTATTATATTCTTGGTTGTGTGAGTCTTAATTCTGAGGTTAATACAGTCCTGAAAAGGGTGAAATATCCCTAACATTATCCTTTATTTGTGGTTCTGTGTGTGTGTGTGTGTGTGTGTGTGTGTGTTTGTGTGTGTGTTTGTGTGTGTGTGTGTGTGTGTGTGTGTGTGTATCTATCTGTCAGTGTGTGTGTATCTATCTGTCAGTGTGTGTGTGTGCGTGCGTGCGTGCGTGTCTGTTGATAGAGTCTGCACTAGAGCCTGATAAAGCCCCATAGAGCTGAGTCCAGAGAAAGGCCTGAATAGAGTTTAGCCTGAGAATAGAGCCTTAAAACAGGCCCGCCAATAGAGCTTTGCTGTAAGCCAGAGACGCCACTTCCCTATCGGTAATGACTAGTGGTCTCCTTCCAGAATTGATGTCCATTTGAAACTGCTACATTTGGGACACACCTAAGAGCCTGCGGCAGTTTGTATCCAGCTTGGTCTATATTCTTAAAACATATCAGAGATGTATGCTGGGCCTAAATCATTCAGTGATAGACTAGTTGCAGCACTTTAAAATATATTCTGTAACTAACAAGAATCCAGAGTAAAGTTTTAAGAACTGGAGTAATGTGCTCTGGTCTCTTGGTCCTCAGTAAAACTCTAGAGGCAACATTTTGAATGAACTGCAGATGATTAATTGTCCAGTTAAACTAAAAGTCCAGTTAAGAGACCACTACAGTCCTACCGACTGGAGATTGAAGCATGGATAAACCTACTCTTGGTCTTTTTGGGGCACCAAACCCTTGATTCTGGCTATATTTTTTAAATGAAAGAAGGCTGTTTTGGTTGGTTTTGTATATTATCTGCCTGAGTATGGTAATCGATGTTGTTTGTTCTGTAGAATTTGGCCCAAAGGCAGCCGATAGTCACTGAACAAAAGAGGTCTGAGAACGAGTACCTCAGTACCGGATTCATAGCCACCCTATCAGACTCATAACTGCCCATGTACAGTTTTGTGTGCAATGTGTGCAACAGTGTTAGTTTGTGTTTATGTGAGCACATGTGCATGTAATTGTTTATGTGTGTGTCCGTGTAGACAGAGTTGTTTGTGAGAAAATGCAAGTGCATGCACAAGCCCTGCTCCACACCCAAACGCTTAATTAAGGGATAAGGAGGGATACGGTTAGATGTTTTTAAGTTCATTATCTCTTTATCTCTTTTTTATAATTTGACCTTTTCATAAGTAGTGTGTGGCAGAAGATTACGTTCCAACAGCGGTTGACAAAAGTAGATAGTCGTCTCGACGTTCAGAGCGGGACGTGAGGCCACTCGTTAACGGCAGGATAACGCGCCCTCATCCACAGCAGGACGCGGTTTATTAAGGGAACGGCTCCACCCCCGATCATAGGTCGCACCTGAAACCTATTAATCAAACAGAAAAGAGCAGGCACAAACTAAAGAAAAGAACTACGCCACCCGGAGGCTAAAGAGGACCGTAACAGCGGGCCTGTTTTTAGGCTCTATTCTCAGGCTAAACTCTATTCGGGCCTCTCTCTGGACTCAGCTCTATGGGGCTAGTGCAGACTCTATCAACAGACACGCACACACACAGAGACAAACAGACAGACAGACAGACACACACACACACAGACACACACACACAAACACACACACACACACACACACACACACAGAGAGAGAGAGAGAGAGAGAGACAGACAGACAGACACACAGAGACAAACAGACAGACAGACAGACAGACAGACAGACACACACACACACACACACACACACACAGAGAGAGAGAGAGAGAGAGAGAGAGAGACAGACAGACAGACAGACACACACATAGTCACACACACACACACACACAGAGACAGAAAGACAGACACACACACACACACACACACACACACACACACACACACACACACAGAGATTTACACACACACACAAACACACACACACGGAACCACAAATAAAGGACAATTAGGTCAGAGAAGGATTGTTGGCAAGATGTTGTTTCCTGACAGTGATTTACGCCCTCACATACAGTAATTATTTTAATTTGTCTAACCTTCACAACTATGTGATGACTGCTGAAAGACTGGGAAAGAGACGAGCAATGAAACAGAGTCAACTGAGAACAGCTCAACACTGACTGATCATATCTTCACCCAGGAATATTCTGGCAACACTTATTTAACAATCCAGTTGAACACTTATTTATCGATCCAGTTGAACACTTATTTAACAATCCAGTTGCTAAATATCACCGGTAGGCGTGAGAATGTTATAAACGTGTTTTCTTTAGACTGTTGTTATTCTGGGCAAATGACTACACAAATGACTCCCTTGTACGTCACTAGTGTCTGCTAAATTACTAAATGTAAATGTTGCTAACAACCGCTCGATTCGCGGCTGCCAGGCTGAAGCCCCTGAAAACTGGGCTGTTTATCCACCTTAAATACTAGAGGATCCGACTACTTCTCTGCACAGCTTCTCCAGCGCAGACAGCGTCTCCAGAAGCCCTTCACTCTACGAAGCTGTGGCCGCCAAGAACAGAACGGAGCTGGGGCCCGTTCGTCGTAGGGTTGAAGCTAAGTTAATCAATTGGCCTTTTAGCCCGTTAAGATTAGCGAGCTGATTGAGAACAGCAAATATCGGTTCGTTAACGGCTGATCCGCATCCAAATCATGTGGTTAATTTCAACCAGGCTAAACTTATGAGGGCTATTGCGCGTGCACGTCCTACTTCAGAAGGCAGGAAAGGTCGATCACCAAAACCATGATTTTCCAACGGTATAATGGTTCTAAACTCAAAGAAAAGGGCTCTTTTTTTCTCCGCTGGCGAGCAGGAGATGAACATGAACGCTTATGAAGAATACAAGACCATAATCACGGCAAAATTCAACACCGCCACCAGCAAGGTGTGTTGGGATGTTTATATGGTGATATCTATGTATGAATTCCTGATGGCAAGTGTCAACTGGTACAGAGGATCCCTCTACCGGTTCTGAACTGCAAGGTTGCTAGTTCAAATCCCCTCGTCTCCTTTCTTGATATAGTTTTACATTTTCTTGTAAGTCGTTTTGAATAAAAGCGTCTGTTAAATGACTAAATGTATTAATAACAAATGCAATAAATTGAAGCAGTGAAAATAAATTGTCTGTATTTCTCTCTATTCTTATCATGAGTCCACCTTAATCATTTTCTACAATAATGCTATGGTGTACTAATAACGCTCATATAATTATGAGTGCTTTGTTCTCCGCATCACCGACACACACAAAAATGTACCACTTGCAAAAAAGCGCAAGACAGTCAATGTTCGACTGTGGTGTTTGCAATAAATGACTCGAGAAGGTCTTGTAAATTAATGATTCCTTGTCGGCTGAATCGGTAGCGCTCATACAAGAATAATGGATCTTGGCGATCGCAAAGAACTCTCTCCCTCCGCTAATCTAACTATGTAATATCAGTCCTTGGTCAATGGGATCCCTCCCTGTTCCGGGGGTGTGGCAAGCTTATCCAGCTACACTTAAGTTAGCCTGCGCTGGAGCAGGTTAGTGCTAATCGATATGTTACTATGTCGATTTATCAAAAGTTGCTTCCACGAACCAAAAAGAGGGGCGTTTTTTATCTTAGCCTGAAAATTAGCTCGCTAAACCGCTTAGCGAGCTACGACGAATACCCCCCTGGAGGCTTGGATCCAGGCCAAGGTCAGAGAACTATGAACAGTCTATTCTATTAGATCATGATTCTTTGTCCAGATGTGGGCAAAGTAATACCTTTGACCATCTGGGAGTGTAATATAATAGACTGACAAAGTGCCAGCTGCCTCTGCAGTTTAACTAGCTTCTGGTGAAACAACAATAATCGTAGTAATAGGACTAATTAGTGACGAGTTTCAAAAGATGTGAAAGCTTGAATACTTACGTCTGTGTTACTTGACCACAGGGTAAGTTGTTGAGTGTGTGGGAAAACATTTTCAAAACCCCAAAGTTCCAAAACAGTCTGTCAGTGTGAGAAAACTGTGAATGCCAGCAGTAATTGTGTAGTATATAGTAGTATTAATATGTGTTTATTTATTGTAGTTCATCTGTGATCAGCTGTGTCTGTTTCCCTGCAGCTTGTCCTCATCTTCCTCCAACACCAGGTACGTCACAGTCACGGAGGAGGTGGTTGATGGCAGGGTTGTTTCATCCTTTTCCTCATCTTCAGTCCATCGCTATCGCTAAGGGATATCACTCCAAACGAGAAAACTCTAGTGCCAGGCTCCATGTTTGTGGGCCTAAATGAACATTCAAATAAATGATTTGTTGTTGTTGTTTTTAGGAGTATTTGGAAAATGTGTATATCAAGCAGAGCTTTGAAATGAAAAACGTACCTCCCCAAACCACAAGGAATTCTGTTTGGGAAAAGAGATTGTAAGCCTTGGTGACATAAAGGAAAGTGCAGCAATACCTAATTGCTTTAAGAACTTGGGTCTGACTCAATAACAGTGTCTGCAAAAAGATTACTATTTCTATTACAGTAGAATCAAGTGCAGCTGGGCTGCTCCGATGATGGTCATATGTACTGATGTAATACCCCCACCTACTGTTAAGGGTGACACATTTCCACCATCCAAATGGAAATCCTGTGTGGGAACACTTGAAATTTGAATAAAATCTGCTAAATCAAAGAGTAAATGTATTCACTAGATGCTGGATTAATTGCTGATGCTCGGAGATTAGTGTAATAATAACATATTTTGTTATGAGGCATAAAACTACGAGCCAATCTCCTGAAACAGACGTGTCATGTGACTGACCTGAGTTGTACAAATAAGACAAATAAGTTTCATTAGAAGGGCGAATGTAATGTTCATTTTCCTTTTTTACAAGCCAAATACAACTACAGTCAACTCTAATTTTAAGTATTTTTTTGTGTATATTGGACTAATTCAAATCCTAAATTCCTTTCGGGATCACTGAGGTATCTATCAATCAATCAACAAAATGTTTAATCATTAGTGGCAGATAAATCTCAACACGAGAAATATTATACATTTAAATGTCATTGTACAATTGTTTATTTCATCAATTGAAATCACCACTTTTGAAGGGAAATTCATGGGTACCATTCCTCTTACTGGAGTATTCCTTTTCAACATTTGCCTGGAGGCTAATTGAAGCTAGCCCACAACCGGCCAAACCCGCCCACCTGGTTTAAACAGGTATTCAAACAAGACTATGCAGGTAAGAAGCTGGTTACGGTGCTTGCTGTCGAGCATTTCTCTGGCAGCATTCTCCATATCTCACATACTGTCTGTCTGGAGTAGCACTGCCCCATTTAAGCCTGAAACCTGCATCACGCCATAGCTTCTAATCATGTTAAACTATGACTATAACATACAGATAGAAAGAGAGATAGATAGGTAGGTAGATAGATCGATAGATCGATAGATATATATATAGATAGATAGATAGATAGATAGGTAGATAGATAGATAGATAGGTAGATAGATAGATAGATAGATAGATAGATAGATAGATAGATAGATAGATAGATAGATAGATAGATAGATAGGTAGGTAGGTAGGTAGGTAGGTAGGTAGGTAGATCGATAGATAGATATAAAGATAGATAGATAGATAGATATAAAGATTGATAGATAGATACAGTAGATAGATGAACACATAGATAGATAGATAGAATTTCCTTCTATCTATCTATCTATCTGGCAGGATCTGGCAGTAATCCATCCCCTGTACTCTACATAAACTACATAATCTGTACTCTCTGGCTGAGAAACATTAGAAGGGACCGTCTCTGTAATCCTGTTCAGGTTGTATAACAAGTCTGCCCACAGGCAGCCCAAAGGCCATTTTAAAGTTTCAACATTGTTGTGTAACAAGTCTGCCTTACAGAGGGAGACATAAGCCAACATTCACATATCCTTTCAGTCAATTCAAATACAACAACTAAATCAAACATCAAATACTGTAGCTTTGGGGGTGAAAGTACATATCTGTACACAATGTGACAAACCAGAGGCTTCGTTTACTTTTAAAAAAACTTTAAGTTCTGGTTGAAATAGCAGACGAAAAACTTGCATATGGAGGACATTAACAGGGAAAATAGATATTTGTTCTAAATCTAATTTCAAAAATGTAACTTCAACCTTATACATGAAAATGCTTTTCAGATACAGCTCCTTGCAGTTAAAATCTACAAATATGGTCTCTGTCTACAATCACACACACACACACACACAATGGTATTTAAAAAGTGTAGAAACATATTACTGATGATTTGCTCCTTGTTCCTTGTTAAGTCATAAGTAGGCCATGATAGACTCAAATCTTAAGGTAATTTCTCGCACAATTGAGTATGAAAGAGTATTCTGCTCTCAAAACAGACTGGTGAGCGCAAGTAAACAGAAGGTGGTATAAGAGTTTGTTTTATTAACATTGATGGTTCTGTCACCAGTCAGGTATCAATACACTCACAACTGTTTGTACATGGTTAGTGTGCCACCTAGTGGACGTTTATGTCTACTACCACAAGCCGAAAAGAAACTCGTCCACCGAGTTGCTCCGGTCTTTCAGTGCCGCTTGACACAGGCACACACCTGTGTCGCGACTCGTTGTCTATTCGATGTTCATATTAGGCTAGTGTATAGTATATGGTTCCAAGTCGGCTGAATAAAAAGCTTAAAATACATCCTGATATCTTAAGCGTTGACAAAGTACATGCATTTCAGTAAGTCAAAGCTTATCAGCGCATAGAAGATTAGGCCTATGCCCTCATATTGCAATATAACAAACAGGGCAAGGGCAAGGGCAGAGACAGACGCTAATACACGGCCAAAAATACACCAGGGCATTACATAAAATACACAGATTTAAATGGCAGTTGAAATCTGAAATCTAAAACTTGCTTGTCATTACCTGCACTTTTTATGCTACAGTGGGTGGCAAACGCCAGAAAACCCCTCATTTGCTCCACGATACCATGATATGCACCAGCACCTGATGCAGAAATAGATCACTCCCTAATCTTGCACAGATGCACTGGTTCTACAGCAACACGTAAAGGTGCAGTCTGTTTTATGTTGTGAAAGGGGGGAAAAAAATTCTAGACGTACAATCATGACACATATCTGAAAGATAATCACTGACAGTTGTTCCTTGTGTTCTGAGTATGTTGTTTTATGTTTGAGGTGTTGTTCAGAATTTAGAGGGCATAAAACTGGCTGAAACAGAGAAACAAAATATGAGAGGTGGAAAGTGCAGTGCTTTTAGAGTTACAGCATCTTCATAGATCCAGAGACATTTTCATTTTTGATAACTTATCCCCTACAGAGCGCCTAAGGGTTGTAAGGTTTATAGCAACCACTGAGTGAACATTTCTCACTAATGCAAACTGACCTTTAAAAACGCCCGCGGGAATACCTGACCATCGGTGACCGAATCGCTGGGATTTTTCGAAGCCACGCCAGCGTACCCTAAGGCTTTCGCATTTGTATAAAAAGGGTCAGTGTCCGTCTTCTCATCACTCCTTAGCAGCTCTGCCTCAACTCACAATGGCAACAACCTACTCCAGCCGTGTGTCCATGTCCTCCGGATCATCCACCGCAGGGGGTTTGTCTGGGCTCTCCCTGTCCGGAGGTGGATCTCGTATGAGCGTCATGCGGGCTGGTAGTGTCTACGGTGGTGCAGGAGGATCCGGAGTTCGCATCTCCAGCGCTTTCGGAGCAGGCGGTGGCGGTGGCGCAGGGTTCGGGTTCGCTGCTGGCGGTGGTGGTGGCGGCGGTTTCAGCCTGGCCGCTGGTGGCGGAGCTTCCGAGGCCGTCATTGGCAACGGGAAATTCACCATGCAGAACCTGAACGACCGTCTGGCCTCCTACCTGGCCAAGGTGCACACCCTGGAGAAGGCCAACGCCGAGCTGGAGCTGAAGATCGGACAGTTTCTGGCGGCTAAGATCGCCCCAGCCAGCCATGACTTCTCTGGCTTCATGGTCACCATCGGCGACCTCCAGGCCAAGGTGAGGGTTGGGAGGCGCGCAGTGTCGGTGCAGAAATTCAGTTATTTAAAGTTAAAAGCGCCTTATATGGTTTCTTATATATGTTTACATAGTTGTTGTAAGATATATGGAATAGCTGAATTCATTCATACAGTTCATTTGATTTTACAACCATAACAAGTATATAGCCTCATTTCACTGCCTGTTGTACAGTATCTAAAACTTGATTTTTTTTTTTTTTTACTTTAAGATTATGGCCATCATCAGTGTTAAAGGAGGAGCTGTACTGAGTATTGACAACGCCAAACTGGCTGCCGATGACTATAGAGTCAAGTAAGTTTTAGCCCTTGTCTACTCTTTGAACGTCATTTGATTTAATTGGTTATCAGCAAAGAGCTTCACCAGCGATGCACTTCAGAAAAGAGGAAGCCTATATAGGTTGAGTGGTTGCATATGGAAACCATACTCATGAAAAATAAAAATGCAACACAACATGCATCATGACCGAAAAAATCAGATTTAGGTAGTGCACATGTCCTCTACTGGAATATATAAGAACGCATGCAGAAACACATGCAACCCAGACCCAGACACTCATCCTAGCACAGTATCTTGCACTCATCCAAACACAATATCTGCACTCATCCTAGCACAGTATCCTGTCCTTTTTCTTTTGAGATGTTTATTTTAAATGCTTTAATACATTTCAGATATGAGGCAGAGCTGGCCATGCGCCTCTCTGTTGAGGCTGACATCGCTGGACTCAGGAGGGTGCTGGATGACCTCACCCTCTCCAAATCCGACCTGGCCATGCAGATCACAGGCATCCAGGAGGAGGTCGCCTTCCTGAAGAAGAACCACCAGGAGGTTTGTTCTATTTTTACTCATTCATATGTCCCTGTAGTCTTTGTTGTTGTTTTTATTTCTCTTTGTAGCTGTTTGAGCTACACACTTGCATGAAAAGTGGTGCACGTATAAAGTTCATTATTATTGGGCTCCTCAAAATGCTGCGGAATGCCCCACTGTGCGTCGGGGTCCTGTTCATCATGACATGTTTATTTTGCGATACTGACAGGCGGACTATACATGATTCCTTACATATCATCATCATCGTCATCATCATCATTATTTTGTCTTAGGATCTCCTGGTTCTTCGGGGACAAATCGGCGGCGCAGTAAACGTGGAGGTGGACGCTGCTCCTCAGGATGACCTCACTATCGTCCTGGCCGGCATCCGTGAGCACTACGAGGCTGTGGCCACCAAGAACAGAAAGGAGCTGGAGGTCTGGTTCCAGGCAAAGGTGAGTAGGCTACATGAGCCATTCCACAGAGCTGCTAACCTTGGAACAAATTTGCTCCAGGTCAGGACAGAAACTAATGTCTGGTTTTAGTCTTATAGTTAGTAATCAACGAAAAAGCCTCTAACAAAAAAGTGAATACCCAGATATTAGTACAGTAGTTGTTACGGCACAATTGGGTTAGGCCATTAACAGTTTTCATACAAACTCAAAAATACAAGAACATATTTACAACCACAAAAGATGCACTAAAGCAACTTGTCACATTTCAACTTTGTTGCATCTTCTTCTCAACGTCTGTAGACCGAAGCGCTCAGCAAAGAAGTCCTGACAAGCACAGCCACCCTCCAGACGTCCACATCAGAAGTCACATCCATCAGGACCACTGCACAGGCACTCCAGATCGAGCTCCAAGGCCTCATCAGCATGGTGAGTGCAGAATAAAACGGTGCCATACAGTGAAGGGACTGAATGAACAGCGCTTTGCCCTCCCTCATCATACACGGCTGAAGTGCCCTTGAGCAAGGCACCTAAACCCCAACTGCTCCACAATTATAATAATATGCAATATAAATATCAGTACCATCACTGTTATTATCAATATTTCATATTAATGTTGCAATCCTATTTTGGCTGTCTATTATAGTTATTGTTGCATTGAGCAATAATGATCTTACTTTAGATATCTAGGTGAATTACGGGGGGAGGTTTCTCTACCTGTCCTTATGTGTTTTACCTCTGCATAAGCAAAGATAAAAAAGCTATTACTTCCACAGACGTATATTCTAGATGTCTGAAACAAGATAATTATTGCTCAAATCACCAATCAATATGAGACTATCTGACTTGTCTTCCTCTGTTTGTGTCTCAGAAAGCGTCCATGGAAGCCACTCTGGCTGAGACACAGACCCGCTATGCTGGCATGCTGGCCAGCTTCCAGATGCAGGTGAGCAGCTTGGAGGAGCAGCTTGGCGCTCTCCGTGGAGGCCTTGAGCACCAGGGCCACGAATACGCACTCCTGCTCGACATCAAGACCAGACTGGAGCTGGAGATCGCCGAATACAGTAGACTGCTCGGCGGTGGCGCATACGCTCACAGTCACATCTCGTAAGTACCGAGCTTGAATTGGGAGATTGAGTAACACGAACATTTGTTTAAAATTCGATGATTAATCTCGTGTTCATACATCGTCTCTCTTCTCTTCCCTTTCTGCCAGGAGCGCGTCGACTATTTCAGCGTCGACTGTGTCAGCAGCGGCTGTGTCAGCAGTGATTGAGTCAGCGGCAGTGGCAGCAGCCTCGTCCACGTCCACCACTAGAACCAGAGTGGTGACAGTGACTGAAGAGGTGGTTGATGGACAGGTGGTGTCTTCTTCCACTTCCTCCTCCGTCATCGGTTCCTAAGGAGGTGCCGTCACTAAAGTGGAACCCCTGACCCACGACTTACCTGTTGCTGATTCACCTGAGCACAAGGCAGGTTTAACCCTGCAGTTTGCCACAGGTCATCTGTGATATCAAGTCACAAAAACTTCCAATAAAGCAAGAGTCCACTAAAATCTACATTCTGTTTGAGCTTCATTATTTATGTGGAGTTGGTGAGAAAAAACAAAACAATCAAACCCTGCTTCAAATGGTCCTCAGTTAGACTGTATTATTCCAGTCTTTAATCTCTTGTGATCAGGTTATCATTAATGAAAAGGTGCAGTACAATTAACTTAAACCACAGAAAGATTTGGGATGTGGAGACATGCTATCAAACTTCAGGTCTATAATATTAGCAAGGTGTAGCACATATGTGGCAATATAATGACATATGCCTGGTGATGAAGGGATTTAATGAGGGTAAAACAACTGTGAACTCTGAACAACATTCATCATCAGATACTAAACATGTAACAGCTGTCAATATACAGCCATACAGCGCAGGGCCAAACAACTTTAATTAACTGTAAACCCATCCTTCCAGCAAACTGTAATTAACTGTAAACCCATCCACACCAGCTCTCTGGCATGACTGTTAAGCTATACAGTTAGAATTTGGAGCATTTCAATACACCACCTTAAAGCAGGAAGAAGTAGTTCTGTTCCAAAACTAGCAAGCTAACTACCTAAAAGGCATGCTAAAAGCTATCTCAAAGGCATGCTAAAAGCCCAGTTGGCACTGATAGAAGCTAACTACCTTGGCACTGATAGAAACTTGCCAACACACTAACTTATGTCTTTTGGCAGTATAGCTGGCAATGCCATGCTGTGAAAGCTTTTCTTTATTTTTTTGCATGGTGTACCAGCCCAGAACACAAAACTAGATGGAGCACATCCTGGATGGCAAGTGTGAAAGACACAGGTGTTTATCTGTCGTTCACATGACCATATGCTATCAAAATGAATTTCAGGATGGTACCAAAACGAATTGCCTATAAGACAGTACCGCAAAAAGTGTCAAATTGTTGAATAGTGTTGCTTTAAACTTACCTTTGAAAAAAAAATGAGAGAGTACCTGCTATGCTACAGTACTTGAGCTTCATAGAAGGAATGTGTATGTGGTCAAAGTTTTAAAACACATAACTTATATAATGGTTCTGATAAATGAACAAGCATCATTACGGTTTAACATTAGTTTCAACATTGTTGTGTAACAAGTCTGCCTTACAGAGGGGGGCATAGGCCCACATTTACATATCCTTTCAGACAATTCAAACAAAGACAAAACACAACAACTAAATCAATCATCAAATACTGTAGCTTTAGGGGTGAAAGTACATATCTGTACACAATGTGACGAACCAGAGGGTTCATTCTCTTTAACAAACTTTAAGTTCTGGTGTAATTAGCAGAGAAACAACTTGCATATAGAGGAGATGAACAGGGAAAATAAATCTATGTTCTAAATCTAATTTCAAAAATGTAACTTCAACCTAATACATGAAAATATTTCTGGCACAATTGAGTATGAAAGAGTATTCTGCTCTCATAACAGAATGGTGAGCGCGAGTGAAGAGAAGGTGGTATAAGAGTTTGTTTTATAAACATTGATGGTTCTGTCACCAGTCAGGTATCAATACACTCACAACTGTTTCTACCTGGTTAGTGAGCCACCTAGTGGTGGTTTATGTCTACTACCACAAGCCGAGAAGAAACTTTTCCACTAGTCCTAGTGGCTCCGCTCTTTCAGTGCCGCTAGACACCGACACACACCTGTGTCGCCACTCGTTGTCTAACTCGATGTTCATATTAGGCTAGTGTATAGTATGTGATTCCACTTTGGCTGAGTAAAAAGCATGCCGCTCAAACGACTCTTCTGAAATCTGAAGCGTTGACAAAGTGCATGAATTTTAGTTAGTCATAACTTCCCAGTGCATAAAAGAGGCCAATGCTCACATTTTTCACGGAACAGGACCACACAAATAACTTCAAGAAAACAATTTTTCATAGTGACATATCTAACTGGGCCTACCTTATATAAAAATGAAGAGGAGTCCAATGATTTTCATTTATTTTGATGTTATATCTATGTTGTGTGGCCTAACAGATACCACATAAATGTTGTTATTATGAATTCACTATTTAGTAACCTAGGCTATATGGTGTGTGACTGTTTGAAATGCTGCAAATTTGCAAGTGAAATCTCTTACAACGAGATTATTCCTGGGGATTTCAACAGAGGGGACGTTGTAAACCAGGGCTCTTTAATAGGCCCAGATCCGGCCCTCGAGCTGCTTTGGACTGGCCCCCGGAGTGTGCTCCGGTAGCCTCATTCAGTTCGTGACTATGGCTTATTGTACACTCTCACGTGCAGTAGGTGGCGGTATATTTTTTCCTACTCTGATATATATGGCCAGAAAACGTTTGCCTGCAAGTATTTTCTTAAACAGTTAATCAGTTATTACTTAGAAACATTACTTCTTGTGGAAACCACTTGTAATGAACCAAAGTTTGTTCGAATTGTTTACTTTGATGAATATGCTCATCACTAGCGCGGTCTGTATGGAATTTTTCCTATAAGTAAGCATAAGCTAACGTAGCTTCCATCACAGTTAAACATGCAATGCTAAGTGGTTGTTTTTAGAAACGAATCCTCCGGCCTCTGACTTTGCCTCAGTTTCAAGAACCGGCCCCAGCTCCAAAGTAATCGAAGAGCCCTGTTGCAAACCTTTCAACCAATTTTTTAAAAGCAATAACGTTTTACCGCAACCACCATGTGTCCAGGCTGACCATCGAGAATGATAGACCGAGCATCACACCTACAGTAGCGATATGTAGGCAATATGTTGGCCCTTGATGTAAGAGTAAAGGCCGATGCCAGTAAGCATTCATGGGTCTTCTACCTTCATGGTAATGCAATGTGACCCACTGATTGTAAGGTCTTGGCTCTGAAGTGCTCGACTACACCACCTGGGGCCTTTCACACCAAGATATACAGAAATGTCTAATTGTACCTTAACAGAGACAAGCAGGCTCTCACACAGGAACGCTCCACTAATGACAGAGACGTAGTATTTCAATAGAAAAATATTTATTAATACATGGCTAAATTGCAACAAAATATTTTAAAAAGACCACTCGCAGCTGGGCTAGAACCACGTAGGGCCACCACAACATAAATAGCCATCCGGCAACAGGGAGGGTAATGGCTGCCACCAGAAAAGTGGAGGGGTTTACAGGGAGCAGCTGTTGCAGGGGGTTACCTGTCCTGGAAAAGGAGTGAGACCGACACACCACCTGTGCTCTTGACTCTGGTGCCTACTCAGACGTCCACACACGTCCACACCTGCACACAACACACCTAGGCACAGACACTGCAAAAAGGGATCACAGCAAATGGTGAGGTGCACATTACCACTTGGAATACAGCATGCAGTGCGCGAAGAAAAATGACTCAGATCCGGCGACCTGCCCCGTAGAACAGCTGCAACACTCTCTGTACTGTTCTAAAGAGGAGAGGGGGAGAGGAGTTGGGGTTAAGCCTAACTGACTGTAACAGGGCAACAAGAGCACATAACTTTCAGCAGCAATAGCACGGAGAGCAAGAATGTCATGAGAACCCAGACACCTTAACTATCTTACCAGGTGAGCCTGTTATGTGAGCGGCACTTGAAAAATTAAAGCATTTCCATAGGCGCGTTTCTTACCTCTATACTGGAATGATAAGCTGGAGAAAGGTCACAGTCAGTCAAAGCTTATCAGTGCATAGAAGATTAGGCCTATGCCCAGGGGTGTCTCTAGGATTCAAAGAAAGGGGCTGCTTAGCCACAAGGGTAGTTGCATTTGGGGCCGCGGTTATCCATTGTTTAAGACAGTTCATAGATTAGTTCAATCAGAAAGAGTGTGATTTTGTATTTCAAATTCGCCAGTTCACATTCTTGCTAACTAGAGATAGTTTCTAACAAAATAGTATGATGATAGGCTATTGGATTGTAAATTGAAGGGGGAGAAAACATACAAATCAGAACGCACGCTCATATGTAGCATGTTAGAGTTATAAATAACTTGTCCATGTGAGAAACAATAGTTTAATTTAATGACATCACAAAATAAAGCCAATAATGCTTTAATAATAAGGCTCACCAGCGTCTCTTCTTCCAGAGGAGATTGAAGAAGGCCCATCTGTCTCCTCAGATTCTGGTGAACTTCTACCGCTGCACCATCGAGAGCATCCTCACCAACTGCATCTCAGTCTGGTATGGCAGCTGCTCTGTTGCGGACCGCAAAACACTCCAGAGGGTAGTGAAAACTGCCCAACGCATCACTGGTTCCCCACTCCCCACGATCGAGGCTGTCCAGCGCAAAAGATGTCTGCGGAAGGCGCGCAGCATCGAGAAGGACAGCTCCCATCCCAACCACTGACTGTTTGCCCTCCTCCCCTCAGGGAGGCGCTACAGGGCCCTCCGTTCCCAGACCAGCAGGCTCAGGAACAGCTTCTTCCCTGCGGCTGTCACCCTGCTGAACTCTGCACCACGGTGATAGCCCCCCTGGCTACCCCATCACACTCCTTCCTACAGTGACTGTATTCCCCCCTCTACCCTGGCCTGACTGCCACACACCTCCCTCCAGCCAATGAACATTTGCACTAAAATTGTTCATTTGTCTATATCTATTTATTTAAAATTGTTGTCCATATCCATATTCATCGTATTTATATCTTATCATGTCTCCTACCTCATTTATAACTTTATAACTTCTACTGCCACCTTCACCTGTACTTCACCTGCACTTTACATATATCTATATCACATCTGCACTAATCACCATTGTTGCTGCTCATGTTCTTACTGTTCATACCACTTATATCTTATATCATACTGTATATATCCTATTTATCTATTTTTATATTACCACTATACATATGCACATACTCTGCACTCTTCTGCTTTGCACTTCTGGTTAGATGCTAACTGCATTTCGTTGCCTCAGTACTTGTACTCTGTGCAATGACAATAAAATGTAATCTAATCTAATGTAATTATTTGGGGGGGCTGAAGAACATTTAAGAGGTGCTTCAGCCCCCCTAAAATAGGCCTAACGACGCCCCTGCCTATGCCCTCATATTTCAATACAACCCACAGGGCAAGGGCAGAGACAGACGCTAATACACGAGACTAAAATGACAGTTGAAATCTGAAATCTAAAACGTGCTCCACGTTTTATGGTACAGTGGCTGGCCATCGCCAGAAATCCTCTTATTTTCTCGAGAACCATGATGTGCAGTAGCACCTGATGCAGAAATAGATCACAACCTAATCTCGCAAAGATTCACAGCAACAAGTAAAGGTGCAGTCTATTTTATGTTGTGAAATAAAATAAATGCTTCCCAACGTACAATCATGACACATACAGTATCTGAGAGATAATCACTGACAGTGTTCCCTGTAAGCAAAATGATGTCCCCTCGACGTCCTCTAATGGTCTTTCCGAACGTTCCAAAAACGTAAATGTGTATGGTTCCCTTGACAAACCTAGGACGTTTTGCACGACGTTCCAAGAACGTCCCGAGGACATTGCGGTGACAATTGGGAAACGTTTTCTATAGGTCCTGGACACGTTCTGCAGGACGTCCCAAGAACGTCCCGAGGACATTGCGGTGACGTCTGGGAAAAGTTTTCTAGAGGTCCTGGGGACGTCGCCCAGTGGCGGCGCCAGACATTTTTTTCTGCAGGTGCTATGGGGAGCTTGGCGTTTTAGTGAGGGTGCTATGAAATGAGGATGATAGCCTATGCGTCACATGGTTCTCTACTACAACAACTTTACATGTTTGCTCTCTGTGGTCCATGAAAAGCGCTAAACAAACCGATTGTATTATTATTCCGACAGACGCGCACATCTGCGACGGTCACTGACAAAAGGCAGCATGTTATAGAGTCCGCAATCCCAAATACATAACTTACTTTAAAACACTTGTGGTAGTGAGGATTCAAATTGGGCGACAGGTGACCACTACCATGTCAGATAGAGTGAAATGAATCTTGGAATAGCAGATAGAATTAAATAAAACAGTCAACGAGTCAGAAATGCGTTAAAAAGGTATATATTATTTCAGTTCACAATCATCAGTAATCACATAGAACCTTATGTATACCTAGCACACATACAGACTGCTTGTCTTAGGCTAAAGAGTCTCTGATTTTTTTAAGGCGATTTTTTTTAATCCAAAAAAGAGGAAAAAGGCAAAAAGTTAAAATCTTCGGCAAAAAAGTGCATCTTCGTTGCTAATCAACCGAAACGAGTCTTCAGCGACACAGGGCAATCAATGCATGCAACAAATCAGACAGCTTTCATTAATGTTACACAGCTAACAATACCTTAGTTGCATTGTACTCCAACCACGCAAACTGTCCCAACCAGCTTTTACAAAAACTCCTTTGTTGGACATTCTGAGCGTTCATGCTAATGTCACTGCTAGCACCATGGTTAGCACCCTCAGTAGTGGTGAAGGGTTGACCTCCTTGACCACAACGTTCCTCTCCTTAAAAATCCACACCAGATACCCCTGGCATTTCTTCTTCTTCTTCTACGTCACTCTTGTTTCTTAATGGTTCTTCCAAACATGGACATTTAGGTAGCAAAAACCGATGCATTGTTGATATTCACTTGAAACTACCACGCACTAGCTCGCTTTCTCCTTCAACCGTCCGGTAACGTCAACATTCAAGCCTGCGACGTGAAAGTTGGGTCAAAGGTTATGACAGAATGATTGCTCTGTTTCTACAACAATCTGTTCATTTCAATCTGTTATTATTTTCTTTAGTGAGTTAAATATTATTATCACACAATAAATAACGCAGAATGAAATTAAATAACAATAATAAATAAACCATTATTTTCTTGGGGGTGCTATGGGGGTGCTATGGCTAATCCAGGGGATTAGCCCCCCCCTGGCGCCGCCCCTGACGTCCCCTGTTTGCGGGGTTCTGAGTATGTCGTTTTTTATTTGAGATGATGTTTTATACATTTGTTCAGAATTTAGAGGGTATAAAACTGGCTGAAACAGAGGAACAAAATATGTCAGGTGGAAAGTCCCGTGTGAACATTTTTCACTAATGCAAACTGACCTTTAAAAGCACCCGCGGGAATACTGCAACACCTGAGGGCGAATGGCTGGGATATTTTCGAAGCCATGCCAATGTACCCTACGGCTTTCGCATTTGTATAAAAAGGGTCAGTGTCCGTCTTCTCGTCACTCCTGAGTAGCTCGAAGAAGCATCCGCAGTCTCAACTCACAATGGCAACAACCTTCTCCCGCCGTGTGTCCATGTCCTCCGGATCATCCATCGCAGGGGGTTTGTCTGGGCTTTCCCTATCCGGAGGTGGAGGTCGCATGAGCGTCATGCGGGCTGGTAGTGTCTACGGCGGTGCAGGAGGATCCGGAGTTCGCATCTCCAGCGCTTTTGGAGCAGGCGGTGGCGGTGGCGCAGGGTTCGGGTTCGCTGCTGGCGGTGGCGGTGGCGGCGGTTTTAGCCTGGCCGCCGGTGGCGGAGCTTCCGAGGCAGTCGTTGGCAACGGGAAATTCACCATGCAGAACCTGAACGACCGTCTGGCCTCCTACCTGGCCAAGGTGCACACCCTGGAGAAGGCCAACGCCGAGCTGGAGCTGAAGATCGGACAGTTTCTGGCGGCTAAGATCGCCCCTGCCAGCCATGACTTCTCTGGCTTCATGGTCACCATCGGCGACCTCCAGGCCAGGGTGAGTGTAGCTAGGCGCCCAGTGTCAGTGCAGAAATTCAGTTATTTAAAGACTTCTTGTATGGCTTTACATAGTTGTTGTAAGATGTATGGACTGGCTGAATTATTCTACAGTTCATGTGATTGTAAAACCATAACAAGTATATAGCCTCATTGTACTGCCTGTTGTACAAAATCTAAATTCTTTTTCCTGTTTTTTTTTTTTTTTTACTTTAAGATTATGGCCATCATCAGTGTTAAAGGAGTAGCTGTGCTGAGTATTGACAACGCCAAACTGGCTGCCGATGACTATAGAGTCAAGTAAGTTTTAGCCCTTGTTTACTCTTTGAACATCTTTTGATTTAATTGGTTAACAGCAAAGAGCTTCACTAGAGCGGCACTTCAGAAAAGAGGAAGCCTATATAGACTAAGGGTTGCATAGGGAAGCCATACTCATGAAAAATCTACATGCAACACAACATGCATCATGACCGAAAAAATCCACATTAAGATTTAGGAAATGCACAATGCCCTCTACTAGAATGAATAAGAACGCATGCAGAAACACATGCAACCCAGACCCAGACACTCATCCTAGCACAGTATCCTGCACTCATCCTAACACAATATCTTGCATTCATCATAGCACAGTATCTTGTCCTTTTTCTGTTGAGATGTTTATTTAAAATGCTTTTTTCAATTTCAGATATGAGGCAGAGCTGGCCATGCGCCTCTCCGTTGAGGCTGACATCGCTGGACTCAGGAGGGTGCTGGATGACCTCACCCTCTCCAAATCCGACCTGGCCATGCAGATCACAGGCATCCAGGAGGAGGTCGCCTTCCTGAAGAAGATCCACCAGGAGGTTTGTTCTTTTTTTTACTCATTCATATGTCCCTGTAGTCTTTGTTGTTGCCGTTTTTATTTCTCTTTGTAGCTGTTTGAGCTACACACTTGCATGAAAAGTGGTGCACGTATAAAGTTCATTATTATTGGGCTCCTCAAAATGCTGCGGAATGCCCCACTGTGCGTCGGGGTCCTGTTCATCATGACATGTTTATTTTGCGATACTGACAGGCGGACTATACATGATTCCTTACATATCATCATCATCGTCATCATCATCATTATTTTGTCTTAGGATCTCCTGGTTGTTCGGGGACAAATCGGCGGAACAGTAAATGTGGAGGTGGACGCTGCTCCTCAGGATGACCTCACTATCGTCCTGGCCGGCATCCGTGAGCACTACGAGGCTGTGGCCACCAAGAACAGAAAGGAGCTGGAGGTCTGGTTCCAGGCAAAGGTGAGTAGGCTACATGAGCCATTCCACAGAGCTGCTAACCTTGGAACAAATTTGCTCCAGGTCAGGACAGAAACTAATGTCTGGTTTTAGTCTTATAGTTAGTAATCAACGAAAAAGCCTCTAACAAAAAAGTGAATACCCAGATATTAGTACAGTAGTTGTTACGGCACAATTGGGTTAGGCCATTAACAGTTTTCATACAAACTCAAAAATACAAGAACATATTTACAACCACAAAAGATGCACTAAAGCAACTTGTCACATGTCAACTTTGTTGCATCTTCTTCTCAACGTCTGTAGTCCGAAGCGCTCAGCAGAGAAGTCCTGACAAGCACAGCCACCCTCCAGACGTCCACATCAGAAGTCACATCCATCAGGACCACTGCACAGGCACTCCAGATCGAGCTCCAAGGCCTCATCAGCATGGTGAGTGCAGAATAAAACGGTGCCATACAGTGAAGGGACTGAATGAACAGCGCTTTGCCCTCCCTCATCATACACGGCTGAAGTGCCCTTGAGCAAGGCACCTAAACCCCAACTGCTCCACAATTATAATAATATGCAATATAAATATCAGTACCATCACTGTTATTATCAATATTTCATATTAATGTTGCAATCCTATTTTGGCTGTCTATTATAGTTATTGTTGCATTGAGCAATAATGATCTTGCTTTAGATATCTAGGTGAATTACGGGGGGAGGTTTCTCTACCTGTCCTTATGTGTTTTACCTCTGCATAAGCAAAGATTAAAAAGCTATTACTTCCACAGACGTATATTCTAGATGTCTGAAACAAGATAATTATTGCTCAAATCACCAATCAATATGAGACTATCTGACTTGTCTTCCTCTGTTTGTGTCTCAGAAAGCGTCCATGGAAGCCACTCTGGCTGAGACACAGACCCGTTATGCTGGCATGCTGGCCAGCTTCCAGATGCAGGTGAGCAGCTTGGAGGAGCAGCTTGGCGCTCTCCGTGGAGGCCTTGAGCACCAGGGCCACGAATACGCACTCCTGCTCGACATCAAGACCAGACTGGAGCTGGAGATCGCCGAATACAGTAGACTGCTCGGCGGTGGCGCATACGCTCACAGTCACATCTCGTAAGTACCGAGCTTGAATTGGGAGATTGAGTAACACGAACATTTGTTTAAAATTCGATGATTAATCTCGTGTTCATACATCGTCTCTCTTCTCTTCCCTTTCTGCCAGGAGCGCGTCGACTTATTCAGCGTCGACTGTGTCAGCGTCGACTGTGGCAGCGTCGACTGTGGCAGCAGCGGCTGTGTCAGCAGCGGCTGTGTCAGCAGCGACTGTGTCAGCAGTGATTGAGTCAGCGGCAGTTGAAGCAGCTTCCACGTCCACCACAAGAACCAGAGTGGTGACAGTGACTGAAGAGCTGGTTGATGGACTGGTGGTGTCTTCTTCCACTTCCTCCTCCGTCATCGGTTCCTAAGGAGGTGCCGTCACTAAAGTGGAACCCCTGACCCACGACTTACCTGTTGCTGATTCACCTGAGCACAAGGCAAGTTTAATCCTGCAGTTTGCCACAGGTCATCTGTGATATCAAGTCAGAAAAACTTTCAATAAATCAAGAGTCCACTAAATTCAGTTTGAGCTTCATTATTTATCTGGATTTGGTGAGAAAAACAAAACAATCAAACCCTGCTTCAAATGGTCCTCAGTTAGACTGTATTATTCCAGTCTTTAATCTCTTGGGATCAGGTTATCATTAATGAAAAGGTGCAGTACAATGAACTTAAACCACAGAAAGATGTGGGATGTGGAGACATACCATCAAACCCTAGGTCTATAATATTAGCAAGGTGTAGCACATATGTAGCAATATAATGACATATGTCTGGTGATGAAGGGATTTAATGAACAACATTCATCATCAGATACTAAACATGTAACAGCTGTCAATATACAGCCATACAGCCGCAGGGTAAAAAAAAACTGTAATTAACGGTAAACCCATCCTTCCAGCAAACTGTAATTAACTGTAAACCCATCCACACCAGCACTCTGACATGACTTTTGAGATACACAGTTAGAATTGAGAGCATTTTAATACACCATCGCAAACTTGCGTTTGACCAACAAAATGACAACGTACCTGCTATGTTACGGTTCTTGAGCTTTACTGTAAAGTAAAGTCTATGTGGTCAAAGTTTTAAAACACATAACTTATATAATGGTTTTGATAAATTAACAAGCATCATTACGGTTTAACATTAGTTTCAACATTGTTGTATAACAAGTCTGCCTTACAGAAGGGGGCATAGGCCCACATTAACATATCCTTTCAGGCTCAATTCAAACAAAGACAAAACACAACAACTAAATCAATCATCAAATACTGTAGCTTTAGGGGTGAAAGTACATATCTGTACACAATGTGACGAACCAGAGGGTTCATTCTCTTTAACAAACTTTAAGTTCTGGTGTAATTAGCAGAGAAACAACTTGCATATGGATGAGATGAACAGGGAAAATAAATCTATGTTCAACCTAATACATGAAAATGCAGCTCCTCGCAGTGAAAATCTACAAATATGATCTCTGTCTACGATCACACACACAACGGTATTTTAAAAGTGCAGAAACAAAATACTGATGAATTGCTCCTTGTTCCTTGTTATGTCATAAGTAGGCCATGATAGACTCAAACATTTAGGTAATTTCTGGCACAATTTAGTATGAGAGTATTCTACTCTCATAACAGACTGGTGTTTTATAAACAGTTTGTTTTATAAACATTGATGGTTCTGTCACCAGTCAGGTATCCATATACTCACAACTGTTTCTACGTGGTTAGTGAGCCACCTAGTGGTGGTTTATGCCTATTACAACACGCCGAGAAGAAACGTGTCCACCTAGTGGCTCCGGTCTTTCAGTGCTGCTAGACACAGACACACCTGTGTCGCACTCGTTGTCTAACTCGATGTTCATATTAGGCTAGTGTATAGTATGTGATTCCACTACGGCGGAATAAAAAGCTTGCCGCTCAAATGACATCCTGATATCTGAAGCGTTGACAAAGTATACAATAAACATAAAAAATCTTTTATCAAAGCTAGCATAAATACAAGTATGTTCTTTTCTCAGAAGGAGATTTGCAATTTGTAAAGCATACCAATAAGTACACCTACAGGTTCATACAGATAGGCAGACAACAGCTGTCAGAAAAGAGCTGTCCAGGTTTGTGGCTGTCACTGTGGTTACCCTTGCTAATAGAAAATTTGATGTGATTTAGTTGAATGTTCAATGCTACAGATGTCCATTGAGTGAGTATGTTGCACTCCAGGTTTGACATTGCTTTTATGCAGCAGTTCCACTTCAACAGCAGGATGAAAATGGAAAATACAATCTAAATTTAGGGTCACATGACAAGAATTATATATGGTTGTCCAGATACAGGTGGTGGGACATTTTAACTAACTGTCCCCTATCCCACAGACACACACAAATTAATATTTCTGGCTACGCTAATGGGGTTGGGGGGGGAGCAGTGGGTGCTTCTCTCAGACTCAACCAAACAAACTTTCTGTAAACCTAATTCATACCCGCCCAATACCAACAAACTCACTTCTCACTTCTGCCACTGATTGGCATGTCTGTATGTATGTACCGCATGTATGTTTGTATGTATGTATGTATCTATCTATCTCTCTATATATCTATCTATCCATGTATCTATCCATCTATAGATGTTGTTGGATCTGTGTGTGAAGTAGGTTAGTGTGTTGTAAATGGCGTCTATTTTGCCAAATACTTTAAAACCCAACTGTAGAATTTTGAGAAAAATGGAGTTTGATTATCCAGTATGGAAGAGCTTACAGTTGCCTGTTTGGGTCAAAATACATATCATTCCATCACATACTTGCTTAACTGTTCTGTCCGTTAGTTAATATATCTGGCAGTTACCTTAACTTTAAGTGATAAGTTAATTTTATAGCATAATGATAAAGATATGTAAGTAATAAGCACTGCAAATTGAAGAGGAGAGTTTACTTTTCTACATTAGCCAGCAGTACCAAACCAACAGGTTATAAGCCTACAGTCTTCTATTGAGCTTGAGGGGGGATTGAAATTGCTTTGACATTTTCTAAAGGGTAAATGATCAGATCCCAGACACTCTCACACGCACCCAAGATGATCCTTCCCCGTCTTCCACATACTTGTGGTTGTGACCACGTACCACATATTACAAATCAGAGTTAATCTTTCATCTAATCCTCTACACTAATGATATGTTCCCCATTTCCAGTTATACCATAAGTATTTCATTTTCACAGTACGTAAACCTAGTGTGGACTTACAACGTGTAGACTTGCCTTTTGAATAATGCAACATTACAGGGACCTTTTTAATAAGAAATGGAAGTAGGATCGATTAGAATATTAGCATGCCTAAATACAATGTCAATCCGCAAGGACCTGAAACAGATACGTATGATGAAGGACTAAACTTTGTTTCTGTGACCACTAATTGAGAATGTTTGAGGTAGAAAATAAAATTGGAGGCACCAGCACCTGATGCAATAATAGATCACTCCCTAATCTTGCAAAGAGTCACTGGTTCCACACCAACAAGTAAAGGTGTAGTCTGTTTGAAAGAATATAAATGATTCTAGACGTAAAATCATGGCACATATCTGAAAGATAATCATCAGTATGTTGTTTTTTGTTTAAGGTGTTGTTTTATGCATTTGTTCAGAACTTAGAGGGCAGAAAATGTGTCAGGTTGAAAGTGCCGTTAGAGTTACAGCAGCATCGTAAATCCAGAGACATTTTCATTTTGAAAACCAAAAAAAAATAAAGATCAAATTTTATTCTACACGTGACGGTGAAAAGGATCCGTCTATAGGCTAGGCTATAGCCTTGCTGAACTAACATAGCGTTCTTTTTGTAGCATGTTTTGAAAATACTGCTTGACTGACTTTGTGTGGTTGTATTTGTTGAACAAATAATTTTCTGTCGTATTCCACAAGTTAAAACCTACTGAAATAGCTGAACCAGTGCGTTGAAATTACTCTAATTCTGAATTTCGCTGCAGCAAACTAATGATAAATTATGACCAATTTGTCGGCATTTTTAACGACCTTTGCATTTTATGACAGTAAAACATCATGTTAACATCATATGACATTAGAACATCATGTTCCCAACTGAAACACCGTCTGATGTCCCAAAATAATTAAGCATGACAAGATAATAGGGGATCAAACGGGAGCCTACGGCATTCGACATTTAATGACGCCTTTTCCCCTGGAGAGCGCTTGTGGTTTTTAACGATTATGGCAACCCCTGAGTGAACATTTCTCACTAATGCAAACTGGCCGAATCACCCAAGGCGGAATCGCTGGAATATTTTCAAAGCCATGCCAGTGTACCTTACGGCTTTTGCATTTGTATAAAAAGGCTTGTGCCCGTCTTCTCATCACTCCTGAGCAGCTCGAAGAAGCTTCAGCAGCCTCAACTCACAATGGCAACAACCTACTCCAGCCGTGTGTCCATGTCCTCCGGATCATCCATCGCAGGGGGTTTGTCTGGGCTCTCCCTGTCCGGAGGTGGAGCTCGCATGAGCGTCATGCGGGCTGGTAGTGTCTACGGCGGTGCAGGAGGATCCGGAGTTCGCATCTCCAGCGCTTTTGGAGCAGGCGGTGGCGGTGGCGCAGGGTTCGGGTTCGCTGCTGGCGGTGGTGGTGGCGGCGGTTTCAGCATGGCCACCGGTGGGGGAGCTTTCGAGGCCGTCATTGGCAACGGGAAATTCACCATGCAGAACCTGAACGACCGTCTGGCCTCCTACCTGGCCAAGGTGCACACCCTGGAGAAGGCCAACGCCGAGCTGGAGCTGAAGATCAGACAGTTTCTGGCGGCTAAGATCGGCCCTGCCAGCCATGACTTCTCTGGCTTCATGGTCACCATCGGCGACCTCCAGGCCAGGGTGAGTGTTGGGAGGCGCCCAGTAAAAATGCATTTATTTAAAGTTAAAGGCTTCTTATGTGGCTTTACATAGTTGTTGTGAGATGTATGGACTAGCTGAATTATTGTACAGTTCATGTGATTATAGAACCATGACAAGTATTACCTGTTGTACAGAATCTAAACTTGTTTTTTTTTTATTATTATTTTATTATTTAAGATTATGGCCATCATCAGTGTTAAAGGAGGAACTGTGTTGGGTATTGACAACGCCAAACTGGCTGCCGATGACTTCAGAGTCAAGTAAGTTTCAGCCCTCTTTGAACTTAATTTCATTGAATTGGTTATCAGCAAAGAGCTTCGCCTGCGAGGCACTTCAGAAAAAAGGAAGGTTTAGGTAGTGCACAATGCCCTCTACTGGAATGGAAGTACGCATGTAGAAACACATGCAACCCAGACACAGATACACATCCTAGCACATTATCTTGCACTCATCATATCCTGTACTTTTCTCTTGACATGTTGATTTTAAATGCTTTTTAAAATTTCAGATATGAGGCAGAGCTGGCCATGCGCCTCTCCGTTGAGGCTGACATCGCTGGACTCAGGAGGGTGCTGGATGACCTCACCCTCTCCAAATCCGACCTGGCCATGCAGATCACAGGCATCCAGGAGGAGGTCGCCTACCTGAAGAAGAACCACCAGGAGGTTTTTTTTTTTTTTTGTACTCATTCATATGTCCCTGTAGTCTTTGTTGTTGCCGTTTTTATTTATTTTTGTAGCTGTTTGAGCTACACACTTTCTTTTTTTTTTACTTATTTGTTGTTGAGGAATGCCCCACTGCGCATCGGGGTCCTCTTCATCGTGATGGATTTATTTTGCGATAGTGACAGGCGGACTTTACATGAACCTTTACATATCATCATCATCATCATTATGTATTCCTTAGGATCTCCTGGTTCTTCGGGCACATATCGGCGGAACAGTAAACGTGGAGGTGGACGCTGCTCCTCAGGAGGACCTCACTATCGTCCTGGCCGGCATCCGTGAGCACTACGAGGCTGTGGCCACCAAGAACAGAAAGGAGCTGGAGGTCTGGTTCCAGGCAAAGGTGAGTAGGCTACATGAGCCATCCCACAGAGCTGCTAACCTTGGAACAAACAGAAACTAATGTCTGGTGTAATAGATCGAGAGTTGGTTAACAAAGAAAGACCCACTAACAAAAACGTGAATAGCCTAATATTAGTACAGTCATTGTTATGGCACAATTGGGTTAGGCCATTTACTGTTAAATACAAGAACATATTTACAACCAGAAAAGATGCACTAGCAACTTGTCACCCGTCAACTTTGTTGCATCTTCTTCTCAATGTCTGTAGTCCGAAGCGCTCAGCAAAGAAGTCCTGACAAGCACAGCCACCCTCCAGACGTCCACATCAGAAGTCACATCCATCAGGACCACTGCACAGGCACTCCAGATCGAGCTCCAAGGCCTTTTCAGCATGGTGAGTGCAGAATAAAACGGTGCCATACAGTGAAGGGACTGAATGAACAACACTTTCCCCTCCCTAAACATACACGGCTGAAGTGCCCTTGAGCAAGGCAGCCAAACCCCAACTGCTCCACAATTATAATTATCTACAATGTAAATATCAGTACCATCACTGTTATTATCTATATTTCATATTAATGTTGCTTTCTCTACCTGTCCTTATGTGTTTAACCTCTGCATAAGCAAAGATAAAAAAAGCTATTACTTCCACAGACGTAACTCCTAGATGTCTGAAACAAGAACAATTTTGCTCAAATCACCAATCAACATGAGACAATCTGACTTGTCTTCCTCTGTTTGTGTCTCAGAAAGCGTCCATGGAAGCCACTCTGGCTGAGACACAGACCCGTTATGCTGGCATGCTGGCCAGCTTCCAGATGCAGGTGAGCAGCTTGGAGGAGCAGCTTGGCGCTCTCCGCGGCGGCCTTGAGCACCAGGGCCACGAATACGCAATCCTGCTCGACATCAAGACCAGACTGGAGCTGGAGATCGCCGAATACAGTAGACTGCTCGGCGGTGGCGCATACGCTCACAGTCACATCTCGTAAGTACAGAGCTTGAATTGGGAGATTGAGGAACATGAACATTTGTTGAAATTCGATGATTAATCTCGTGTTCATACATCGCCTCTCTTCTCTCCCCTTTCTGCCAGGAGCGGGTCGACTTATTCAGCGTCGACTGTGTCAGCAGCGGCTGTGTCAACAGTGATTGAGTCAGCAGTGATTGAGTCAGCAGTGATCGAGTCAGCAGTGATCGAGTCAGCGGCAGTTGAAGCAGCTTCCACGACCGCCACGCGAACCAGAGTGGTCACAGTGGTTGAAGAGGTGGTTGATGGACAGGTGGTGTCTTCTTCCACTACCTCCTCCATCATCGGTTCCTAAGGTGGTGCCGTCACTAAAGTGGAACCCCTGACCCACGACTTACCTGTTGCTGATTCACCTGAGCACAAGGCAGGTTTAACCCTGCAGTTTGCCACAGGTCATCTTTAATATCAAGTCACAAAAACTTCCAATAAAGCAAGAGTCCACTAAAATCTACATTCTGTTTGAGCTTCATTATTTATGTGGAGTTGGTGAGAAAAACAAAACAATCAAACCCTGCTTCAAATGGTCCTCAGTTAGACTGTATTATTCCAGTCTTTAATCTCTTGGGATCAGGTTATCATTAATGAAAAGGTGCAGTACAATGAACTTAAAACCACAGGTAAATGTGGGACGTGGAGACATGCCATCAAACCCCAGGTCTATAATATTAGCAAGGTGTAGCACATACTGTATGTAGCAATATATTGACATATGGTGATGAAGGGATTTAATGAGGGTAAAAAACTGTAAACTCTGAACAACATTCATCATCAGATACTAAACATGAAACAGCTGTCAATATACAGCCATAGGGTAAAAAACTGTAATGAACTGTAAACCAATCCACGCCAGCGTGACTTAAGCTATACGGTTAGAATTGAGAGCATCTCAATTCTCCATCTTAAACTTACGTTTGACCAACAAAATGACAACATACCTGCTATGTTACGGTTCTTGAGCTTTACTGTAAAGTAAAGTCTGTGGTCAAAGTTTTAAAACGCACAACCTATATAATGGTTCAGATAAATGAACAAGCATCATTAAAGTTTAACATTAGTTTCTTTTTAATAACTCATTCCAGTACATGGTTTAGGAATTACATGTTATCAATAAATGTGTACATGGTGAGTATTTTACTGGAAGAAAGAAACCGGAATGGCACCCACTACAACACAGTTCAGACAAGGTACAAAGCTCTCTACGCATCCCTGTGACGCCACCGACCCCAGAAACATAGACACTTGCATAAGAGCAAATCAGTCACAACATGGACCCCAAACAACATAATGCAAAATAAGGACATAAAAGGTATGAAAAACATAAAGGAAACATATATATTTATATATATACTGTAGTATTTATATAAAAAAAACAAATAGGAATAATACTCTGAGAGGTTAAAAGGTGTTTAGCTACTATCATTACTGAGACTGCTGCCACTGCTAAGGTCTGACTGGTCTCGTTTGTGGATTTGCTCATGTGCTTTGAGGTGGCCTGACTGGCTGAAGTTTTTGCCACAGTGGGAGCATGCGTAAGGTCTCTCCCCCGTGTGGATCTGCTGGTGTGCTTTAAGATGTCCCAAGCGCCCAAAGCTCTTGCCGCACTGGGTGCAGCCAAAAGGCCGCACACCCGAGTGGATTTTCTCGTGCGTTTTGAGGACTCCTGAATTGCTGAAAGATTTGCCGCACTCGGAACAGGTGTAGGGCTTCTCGCCCGTGTGAATCTGTTGGTGGTTCCGGAAGCTGGTCTCCTTGACGAAGGTCTTGCCGCAGTGCGGGCAGCAGAACGGGCGCTCCCCAGTGTGGCTTAGCTGGTGAGTTTTGAGTTCCTTGGACTGGCTAAAGCTCTTTCCGCACGTGAGGCAGCCAAAGGGCTTCTCGCCTGTGTGCAGCCTCTGGTGGGAGCGGAGGTCGTCCGCTTTGGTGAAGCCCTTGGGGCAGTGTGCGCATGTGTAGGGCTTTTGCCCCGTGTGAATGAGCTGGTGGCGCTTCAGGTTGCCTGCCTGGCCAAAGCTCTTGCCGCACTGCGGACAGATGTAGGGCCTCTCCCCGCTGTGGATGCGCTGGTGGGTCTTGAGGTTCCCCAGAGTGCTGAAGGTCTTCCCGCACAGTGTGCAGGAAAACGGTCTCTCGCCGTTAAGGTTGCGAGGCTTGCGCGGACCCGCGCTGTGACCTTTGGTCCCCGTTTGGCTCCCCTCTGCCTGGCCCGATCCGAGGTCGTACAGGCCCCCCGGGGAGAAGTCGGAGTCCAGTTTTCCCATGCCATCGATGATGGCGTCCGGCCGTAGCTTATTAAGCTCAGTCCGCAGCTCTGCCATGTGGATGGACTCAAGGCCGGTGATCTCGGACCTCAGGTGGCTGGACATGAGGTTGGGTTCGTACTCTGTTTTGATTGCGCTCAGTTCAGTTGCGTAGTAACATTGCAGGTCGGTGTGCTGCTCCGACTTGATGTACTCCAAGCTGTCCGAGACGTGTGTGATGTAGTCGAATACCAAGCTGGGCTCATAGTGATTCTTGTAGGAGTCCAGCTCGGTGCTGTGAAACGAGTGCAGGTCGCCGTGGTGTTCCGACTTAATATAGTCCAGCCCACTGATCTCCATCTTGATCTGGTCCGAGCCCAGCTCGGCCGTGCTGAGCGGCTGGATCTCCGACAGGTCCACCGTGCATATTGGGTCTAGGTCCGGCTCGCTCTTCACGCACGACAGCATGACCATGGGCTCTGCGATCTCAGACGCCAGCGTGTTTAGGGTGGGCGAGGGGCAGTCGGAGGAGGAGAGCAGGTGGAGAGCAGGGGTGCTGCACTCGGGTCGGAGCGGGTCCAAGGGTGGCGAGCGCACTCGGACGCCAGCGTGCTCAGCCCCAGAGGGATGCACTCAGTGTCTAGCTCTGCCATGGTGGCGGAGTCCTGTCCACACTGGGGGCGGTGGCTTCCGTTATGGGGGCAGAGGTTGTGCTTTAAAAGTGACAAAAATGTGGTGGCCTCACACCTGAGAAAACTAGAAGAAGCCACGTTCTGTTTTCCTGTGATAGGTGCCAAGCCTTGTTCCCTGGGTTAGGGTAAGTGCTGGCCGCCAAAGACCCTGCATATTTGAACACATAAGAGATACAGATCAGTACAGTTGTGACAATACTGTAGGTGTAAGTACATTGTATATTTTCTTCATGCCAAGCCAAAACACAGCAACACACATGCAGTTCAGCGTGTATCAGGGTGCTTCCACACGTCAGACAACTTCATTGTATCAGCATGAGCATCAGTATCAAAGCAGCAATAAGGAGTGTTGGTCTATAATTAGCAAGTGAACTACCTAAAAGGCATTCAGATACCTTGCAAAGACCAACAACAGGATAGCTGTTCTGTTTCATGCTGTGAAAGCTGTTTAACATTTTCGCTTGGTCGCCTGGCTCGGAAAATAACGAAATAGTGCATATCCTGGGTGGATAGTGTGAACGACAGGTGCGTTTATCTGCCCTTCTCATGACCATATACCATCAAAGAGGATTTGAAGATGATACCAAAACTAGCAGCCTATAAATATTTTAAAAATAGAACAAATTGTTGTATAGTGTTTAAAAATAATCCTGCTAAAAGGTCCTGCAACACGAAGCCAGCAATGTGAACCCATTAAACCTAAATACAGACAAAGTCTGCGCACCAAACAGATCAATATTCACTCAACTGCTATTGTGCATAGATAGAAAAAAGCAGCTAATTCCATAGTTTGACATTTACCCTACAGGCCTCTAACACATTTCAAGGGCCTGTCATTGTGCACCTACCTACTTCTGGTACGTATGTGGGCACAGGCAAACTCAGTGAGTCACAAGCGTGACTCATGTTGCAGCTGGTAAGGCTCCCATGATGGCTGCCAATTGTGAAGGGCCTCACTTCACAACCTACAGCGCCTTTGGTGGCCATTTATTAATATATTAAACAATCCATAAAGCTAAAGTTAATTTTTATATATTATTATCTGCCTCTTGAGAGCAAGTCTGAGTGCATTCACACGTACAGAGACTAGGCCTACAATCAGCTATTCTCCCTGTGTCTGATTTCACAGCGAATAATCCCAGTCCATGCACCAGGCAATGCGAACTGGTACAATCTAATAATGAACAGTAATTCTGCTACTTCTACTGCTGTGACTACATTGAAAACTATTTGCCAACTATTACTATTTTTACTACAAGAGCTAATAAAGGCGTTGACACAAATAATAGCAGTAACAAATGCATTATTATTATTTTATAATATCTGTTTTTGCTGATTTTTTACTTTATTATATGCTTTTAGGTAGTAGGTAATCATCACTATTGTTATCATGACTACAACTATACACTACTAGTAGTACTTCTACTAGTACTTCTCCTGTTATTGTTGTTGTGGCATACAAATATTTGTGTTGTTCGGTTTTTTTTTGGAGGTAACTTGCAAAGCAAACAAGGACTCGGGCTAATACACAACTTCACTCGTAGTGTTAGAATTGGCAAAGAGGCTCCACATCATTAACACTAATGACTGATGTTTTTCAAATGCTAACAGTCCGTTTGTGGATAAACACAGCTCACCTTGATCTTTACAAAGTGAAGGATAAGTGAGCTCCGTATAGTCATTGTTTTAAAAGTAGAAGATTATTTCCTAACTTTAAGTATTTAACGTGCAACTGTTTATTTCTTGCAGACACATTGTGTTCTGAAGATGATACACCGATTTTCACCCATGACCTCATTTTGCATGCAGCCTATTATAAGCGCATGACATACATCCATAACGTGACAAAATTATAGAAATCAAGTACTGTCAAATAAGGGCACATATGTTGTGTGCAAAAAGCTCATAATTTGAGTGGCTAAAGTTCAAGGGAATACATCCTTGAGCTATGCGTTGTAGGCAACCGCACTAACTTCAATAAGAAAATGTCAGGCATGCGATTTATTTTACATCAAAGAGTTAAAATCTGTTGGTAACCTAAAAAAAAGTTACGCGCCTGCTTTCTACAATATATTGCATTTCCCAGTATGGTATATCAATATCACTGTTATAACTTGTGAATTTCAACACTAATTTTGCATTTGAAATGCTATTCGGCAAGCATAACTTTGCCTACCTATGTGTCGAACTACCTTTTTGCAGCTAGGTAGCTTGCCAGTTCGCCACGCATCATGCACTTTTAGCTGGCAGCTCCAATCTGGTGTTTTTCTTCCTCTGTATTCGTACTTAAATTAATACGTGAAGCATAGTTGGGGAATGTAGAAAAGGAGAGTTCCGTTTCGTTACAGAAGTAAAAGTTAATCCGCACATCAATCAAAAGTGTTCTTATGATCTCAGAGGGTACGATAATATACAAAGACGGGGCGAAATGCCATCTAGCCAGCTAGCCAGTGGCCATCTTGTTTATTGCTAACGTCGCTGATACAGCGAACCACATAGCCAGCCTACAAGCACGAGAGGAAAGTTGTAGCCTATAAAGCGCAGCATCGCTAGCAACAACTTTTTGCCTCGCACGTTTGCTTCTTTGATATCCCGTCCGGTTGGAGGGAGAATTTTCCATAACAAAAGACGACCTATCAAATTACGATAGGCTACCTGCGCTGGGCCATGCACATTTTACATCACCGAGCAGAAAGAGGTGAAAAACATGAAATATAGCTTTCCAGCTGCAGCTACCTGCTGTTTGCCCAGTTCATTGTTTTTTTTTTACGTCTTCGGCTCGCCGTCGTGATTGAAAGGGAAAACCTGTGCCGGACCCGCCACGTCCTCTTCGGCCCAAGAGTCCAGCAGCCTCCGTGTCGCGCACTCCTTTTCTTTCCCCTCTCCCTCTCTCCTCTCCTCCCTCTCTCTCTCTCATTGACTAATTCCGCTTCGTTTTCACTCCCTTGTCGCTTTCCTCGGTGTTTCTGCTGTGCACTTCCGTCGTAAAATGTAAACTGCGCGCGCAGCATGCATTCTCTCGGGGCGGCATTTCACTTCCGATGTATAGAGAATGATTTGCTACATTGTAACTACTGATGATCTACGTTCACCATCGATAGCCATTGCTATGGAAATATGAAACTGATTTGTGTCAGACGCTGGATACTTGTTTTGTGTCAACAGTGTGGAATCAATCTGTGTCAGTGTACCATTCTGCCACAATGCTGGTGGTTCTCATATGCAAGTCAAGGTTCCACCTTAGTTCATACCTGATGACTATAGGCATTCCATCACTCTATGCGAGGGAGATCATGGTTGTCAGCGCTCTGCAGATCTTGATGACTGACAAGCTAGGGTTTGACCTCATTATTGCGCGTGCTTGACGACCACACAAACGGTAATTTCCAGAGCAGCGTTACAGACCAATGCATATTATGTGTGTATAGGCCTATCTGAGATACTTTCTTGTGGTGACTATTGCAAAAGATCACTCTTTTGTTAATTTTTCAGTTAATACTATCAGTCTATATTAAACGTGGCAGGCACATCAACACCAGTGTGAATATCCTGCATGGCATATTGTTTTCATTAATGCCCAAATGCTCACTGATAATCACTGATATAAGATCAAGTTTTTGACAGTCAAGAAAGTACTATGCCACTGCAGGAGGTATAGCAAGACCCAGACCTGGACAAGCACCCTGGATCATGCCACGCAGTATTGAGATTTAGAGCTTTAGAATAGATAGATGTTGAGATTTTTCAAGGGGTCCATCATTTCTCTCTACGCTCCTCTGTTCCTGGATGATGATTAACAATGAGGTGTGTGTTCGACACAGATGACAGCCTTGTACAGACCGGATCCGGCCATGGTCCGGCCTTGAGACAATTTGATTGTTTTGGCGCTATATAAATAAAATTGAATTGCATTGAATGGTCTGGCCCAGACTTGCACCAGATCTGAACAGCGGCCACCTCACGTTAAAACAAATGTGTTTTTCCTGTTGCCATGACACAGATGAGTTGAAGGCTGCTGAGACAATAGGATCCCTGCACTGCCATACAGACTGGCACGTTTTTTTTTTATCATCTGTATATTATATGTATACTGTCTATTGTCTACTGTCTATTGTCTTGTATATCATTTGTCTATTTTCAATGCTTTAAGAGCCACCAACAACTCGAGCCAAATTCGTTGTGTGTCAACATACTTGGCAGCTGATTCTGATCTCCATCTCTTCTGGCTTCCATTCTTGGTGTGTGCAAAAAAAAAAAAAAATGGTGCTGTTTGTTTGTTTGCTTGGATCACTGTTTAGGCCTTAAGCACACATAGCAGCTGAGATGGATTTGGCCTTGATCTGTTACAGAGTCAACTGTACGCTGAGTTACAAATCTTTATCTCACATCTCCGTAGAACAGAGAGACTGACTCCATGCCAAATAGTCTCCAGTGTTTTTTTTTTTTTTTTTAAATAAGACTGTATAACAATGAAATCAGTCACATGGCTCTATAACTAATGAATGAATCACATAACCAGAATACCCAATTGTTTTGATCAGATGCTGCTTTTTGAACGCTGTTGAATTGATTGTGTCATCCGTATATCGAAACAAACACGGTCAACCCTCTGCATTCTGAGTATGCTGTTGGTTGTAATCAGGCCACGTCTGAAGAAACCCCTACGCACAGCGGCGTTGTTAGGCCTGGGCGTCCTGAGCACCGAATGTTTAATGAATGGCCCGGAGCTTCTTTTTTTTTTTAATACATTTTTTTTTTACCAAAAATCTGCCTTTAAAGCTCTCTGAAATAATATAATCAAAAAAGCAAGCACGTTTCGAGTTCTCTGCACGACGTCCAAGCGGTAGATCCACTTCACAGTACTTGGCACACAAGCATTCTGTGTAAGCACGAGAGGGGAAAGGGGCGCACCGTTTACAGGGCTTGTCATTGTTGGCATCTGATGTTACCTGGCTAGCTATAGATGTAAGAAACAATTTTTTTTAAAGAAATAAGTCCATGAAGGCAACGAGGCGCAGGCAAAGCCAAGAGGTGTAGGCGTTGCCGCCTGTTGTCACTGTCTCGTCTTGCCGCCTGTTGTCACTGTCTCGTCTCGTCGCCTGTTGTCACTGTCAAGCTCAGGATGGTGAAGAGGGCTCCTCAGCTGGTCTAACTCTGTGCACACCATTTAGGAAAACAAGTATGCCCAAGGTACGCCTTAACAGATGATTATATAAAAAAAAAAGAAGATTAATTCCAAGGCACTCCTGGACAGCTCCCTAGGTAAACCAGTGCGCCACAGCACAGTTTGAGAACCACTGGTCTAGCAAGTACCATCTGCACTGGCGTGATGGTCTCTCTCCAGCTCACGGTGGCTCCTCTCCAGTGGCCGGAGTAGAGGCACTCTGGACTGGTGGCTCCACTCGCTCTGGCTCGTCCAGGGCTGCTGCCAGTCAACCCAGGTGCACTGAGGCGAATGTGCAAGCTTCTCTTGTTTGCTGTCATCTAAAGTGGGGTAGCCTCAGCAAGCATGCAGGTGGGCGTCGTTGGCAAACACCTGTGGACCAAAGAAGCAGTGGAGGACCAACCCGGCTCAATGGCCAGCCAGCTGGCCTGCTCTGTCGGCTGCAGATCCACCAGCACCTGAAGTGCCTCGCCCTCCAATGCGAGCAAGACCTGGACTAGTCTCTTCAGCCGACCAGGCGTTAAAGCTTGCTGCCAGCTGAACTCACACGGGTAGGTCTCGAGCAGGCCTTCTCCACTGTGAAGGGGCAGCCTCGGCGTTCCTCGGCATGGCATCTGGGTTGTCGTGGCTGTGATCCTCAGCTGGCAGGAGTGGGTGTCTGTCCTGGAGCTCCGTGTTTGGCGTCTTCCTCTGTCCATTATGGGCACGCTGACGGCGTTCCCAGTTACCTGAGCAGAAGTGGCATCCAGTTGCTCCCTTGTCGAAAGAGGCACACACGTCAAGCTTGCAGCAGGCCACAAGGGGAGACCAGGTACAGTTGTAACACTTTGTTTTGCATTGTACTTTGCCTTGATGCAAAAAATCAACAGCAGTCACTGCTTTCATGTTAACAAACACCTGTCGTCTCTATATTTACTTCACTAATTCAAGCACATGTGCCTTACTTTTCCCCTAAATTTCATGTTAATGCAGTGAGTGCCTTAGCTACAACTGCCCGTGTCTGCGACAGTTGTAACAGTGTCCGAGGACAATTGTAACATGCCAGTTTGAAGGGATAAAGTACAATTTACATCAACAGCCATTCATTATTCAAACCCCCGGATTGTCCCCATCCATCCTCTCCTAATATTTGATAACATAATTGATATATTGTATGTAGCTAATAATTATACTAGTATCTAGAAAGGTAATCAATGCTTGTAATCATTTTATTATTATTACTATTGTTGTAATTTTAATATTAAACTGTTTACAAAATAAATTACTTAATTACATCCTACAGCAAAAAAAATGAGTCTACTCAGTCAGTGTCACTTTTTTTTTTTGAGTATCAGATCGACTGGGAAGGCACAGATTGTCACAGTTCAAAAGGAGGCCTTTTCACACCACAGCAGCAAAGGTTTGAGACTGAGGTTGGTCAATTTTCAAAATTGAAAAAAGCGTTGGCAACATGCAATCTAGTTTATGACTACTTCATTGACCTCAAGGCTCTTATTTTGTCTTAGGGTTTTACTCCTGCTGCTGAGAAGTTGAATGAGAACTCAGATTTCTCTCATTTTGGTTTATTCTGATCTCAAATTGTGAAAGACGGCTTGCCCGAGTACAGTTTCTGACATCTTATATTCATTATTCGTACTATTTGTTATTCTGAAATAACTTGAAAATGGTGCAATTATCGGGTGAAAATCTCAAGGTTACTGGGCTGGGCTAAGCCCTGCAATGATCAAGATCCTAACAACCCCTCTGCCTGCACCACAAATGAAACCAAGAGATTCACACACAGAGGTCTAGGCAGGGGGCTACCCGGGTGTGTGTCCCAGGTTAGTGCTAACGGGAAATTGTCTCAACAGGGAAAAATGAACCAGACTATGTTTTACAGGTTAATTATACTGATACTGGTTTGTGGGTTCATGTCATCATGTTTGTGGGTTAATGCCCACATCTGCTCCAGGGTCAGATGATGTATGTTAAATGGTAAATGGACTGCATTTATATAGCGCTTTTCTACTCATAGAGCACTCAAAAAGCTTTACGGATTAATGCCTCAGACATCTACTCATTCACACACCGATGGCGGAGGCTACTATGCGTGGCACCAACCTGCACATCTGGAGTGGTTGGGGGTTCGGTGTCTTGCTCAAGGGCACTCCCATTAGTCCACACGGCAGGTGGGCACGTGTGGTCTGGAGGCAGCACAGGGGAGATGATTGGTTAATTGCCCGCGCCTGGGACAGGGATGTGTAATCTCACCCTCAGATCCTTCTCATTCACTCACACACACACACACACACACACACACACACACACACACACACACACACACACACACACACACACACACACACACACACACACACACCACACACACACACACACACACACACACACACACACACACACACACACATCCACAACATTTATGCCATGCCGACATCCATACATCCCCTGCCAACATGCATGATTTCATATTTCCCTAGACGCTCTCTTCATGCCTTTGTTTTGTTTGAGTTAGTTAAAAAAAATTGTTTATTTGTTTAAACAAACGTTGTTTGTCCATCTGCCCTTTCAGGTTGCGATCACACAAACAGCAACGTGCATCATCAACAACAACAACAAAAAAAAAGCTGTCCTGACAGACTGATTTACACAAAATGTCCCTTCAGTTGAATGCACTGTGCTGAGTCCACAATACTGTATGACTCGGTTGTCAGCTGCCTGTGTGACCCCGTGGGACTGCAACAGACTTTCCTCAGCCTCGTGTCCTTCTCTCCAGCCACCTGCAGTCAATGTAGAAGGCCCCAATTTGCACCGGATTTCCAAGGAAATAACAGCATATGCCTCTAAGCGCAAAATGATGTGATCGATTTAAAAAAGGGTTACTGGTGAAATGTTGTGTACGAATACTGGCCACTCTGATTTTGAAAGGGGGGAAAATTCGTCGGTTTCGCAGGTTGCTCCATCCTTCTGAGTCACAGGGACATGGCGTCTCATCTGTAAAAGCTGTGAATGTTGGACTAGCGAGAGTAGGCCTGCGCCACCTGCTGTCACCAGGGCTGATGTCACGGAGGCCTTCTGTGAGTGTGTCAGCTGACAGACATGAGCTTTTCTCTCTCAAGTCATCTTCTAAGACGTTAGTTTGTGGTGCACTCAGACAGAGAGAGTGCAGTTAGGCTCAGGATGAGGTAAAGGCAGCTCAGGGGCGTAAAACCACAGTTGAGGTGAGGGGGGAGGGGCCGTTTATTGGTCTGAATGCATTTAGACTTAGTTTGCCACAATTCCTTTTTCCTCCTACATCTATTCAGTTTGATGATGCATTTTCATCTGAGATTTTGTTGGGTTGACTGATGGTGTGAGTGTTAAACCTTTCACACTGCTTGAGTTTTAAACCTTTCACACTGGTTGTTTCTTCGCAGACCTTTGGCACCTGAAGTGTCTCCTAATGGTTTTCCAGATTGACAGAGCAAAGGTTTTAAGTGTTTATAACCTGCATTCTCCTCTCTAAAAGAGGCACTGGTCCATCGGACTCTTGTCCATCCTGGGGTATTACTATCTATAATCAATAATATTGATTAATTAGTTATTTCCATGGCAAACTTTACAGGTGGCCAGTGGAAATATTATCAGACAATCTTTGGCAAAGGACACTCATTTTACCAGAGGGACTCTTACAGTGAGTTGCTCATTTATTATTATTATTACTATAATAATAATAATAATAATAATAATAATTCATTATTTTTATTATTACTCCACTTATTATTATAATAATAGTTTATTATTATCATTATTATTATTACTATTACTACTCCAAACCAAGAGCTGGTCTGATGGGGGCCTTTGCATAGACAGGTCGTGGATACCTCTTTGACCTCTTTCAGTAGATGGACATTATGATGTTCCCTTCCTCCAACATCACCACAACCAGTTTGGCCCCAGTCTTCACGTCCGGGTCGATCCCAGCCATGCCATCTCTAACCAGCAGGACAGGAAATGATCTAACCAGCAGGACAGGACATGAGACCAAAGCTCTCCAGCTGCATCGTAGATGTGGCACACAGTACACTGAACACACTTCTATTCATACTTTACATTACAATTATTTACCATGTTGCTGATTGTTCCCCCTCCCCTACTGCCACACGACCCCACCCCCCTCCTTGCCAGCCTCAAGCAGACCCCCCCCCCACCCCCACCCCCAGGGGGTTCAGGCACTGCATGGGCTCTGTATAGCACCTTGAGACACTTTCATTGTTTTGGCGCTATATAAATACAATTTAGAAAGTAAACTTTTGTGAAAGCCTCTTCGGTGCAATATTCTCTATAAACCTGTATTCCACCAATATAGTTGTGTGGAGGCATCTTAGTGTAGCTGATTCTTGGTAATGTAAGGGGATGGGGCAAGCAAGCACAACACAAACAGGGAAGGGTTAATCAGCACAAAAACATAAACACACTGGTAACACCTAAAGTATGTTGTTTAACAAAACACAAACTTGAATCGTATGTCAAAAAACTATTACTCAATTCATTTAGCAACATGAATAAACCAATAACATGAGCATTGGCAAACATATAGTAATGCTACTATAGTCGTACTGAAGTCAAAGCTAATCTAAAAATCACAGCATTAAATCAATGCAAAGTGTTGCCTAGACACAACATATCGGCATGGGGATCCTATGTTTTGGCTTTAACTACTTAAACGAACCAAATAAGTCATGTTAGTGGCAAAAGGCATCTCAATGCATCCATGAAGTGTGAAGATCTGTGCACCCTACGTGAATAGTGAGGTCCCTGCACGGATGCTTATTTTGGGCGATGGCGTCAGGGTTAAAAACCCAGCCCAACAGATCCCATCAGCACAAAAGAAGAGTCCCAAGAGGTCATTTAGAGGCATTTGTTTATATCTGAACAACATCTTAACTATTTTTCAAATTTAACTTTAATTTACATTTAATAATCATGCATTATACCAAATACATCATCCACAGCTTTAATATAATTAAAATGTTCGGATAGGCCAGGACTGGTATGAAATAATACAAGGTTTTTTTGTACAAGGAGATTGTTAACATATTTTGGTTTATTTTTGTTTAATTTCCTTACAGTAAGTACCCATTTTCATCATCTAACATGTATAAAATGAAGACAAGGCTTATGTAATTACATTGTTCTGGCAATGTTACCTGTAACATGACTGGGGGAGAATTTAGAACACTCCCGCACTTCTTAATGGGAAACAGAAGCTTGGAAGGAGCTCTCATATTCGGGCGTAAAACATTCATTCATGATCAAAGATTTGGCAAAATCTAGCAAAGTATCCAATCGAATGTGTGCATAGGCAATTTACCTATTGGGGGCATACAAATTAAATTGCTTACATCTTCCTGATGAGAAATGAAATAAATTGACTTAAATTGATTTAAAAACCAGGTTCAATCAGACTGACAAATCTGAATGTAGAGTTTTGCGGAGGAAATATTTCTCAGAACAATAGACAAAATAAAAACAAATATACATATTTAAAATCAAATCCAAAACATAATTTCATCTAAACCTACAGTATGACTGCTTAAAAAAAAAATTCCCTCATTTTAATTCTGATTCCCTGATTTTCTGTCCAATGTGCAAATTTGGTATACAAGGGTTGAATTATTCCGAACAAAGTCATATTTATAGAACTATCATCTTCAGCCCATTTTCAGCGAATAGCCAAAATGAATATGTCACATGTCTGGAATCAGATAATTGAGATTTCCATCACAGCCCTCAAAATATTTTACAAGAAAAGTGTATCAGCTTGCTTGCCGTTGTCCTATCCAACCCAACCTAATGACACCAGATCAATGCAGCCTTATCATAATATTAAGACAATTAAAGTTTACCGTTACTTAACAAAATCATAACTCTCTGATGAACGAGAAACCTATTGCGGTCCAAGTCTGTACGTCAATGCGACTGAAAAGTAGCATCCGTTGTAATAATGACAAACGGATGCTCCATCAACCAGTCAAAATGTAAACGTGCTGATATGCATCAACACATCCTGAGGTAATGTCTGTTTAACAATCAAATTCCACATTAAAATCTTGCTTACCCATCTCATGAGGTAATGCGGTTTGAGAGAGAGAAACAGAAAAAAAAGGAAAAGTGCAACTTGTCGACTGTAAAACAAAAAAAAGACTTTAAGTGTAGCATTAATACTTGGCATTTGTTGAAAAGCGGGCAGTTAGGAAAACTCAAAAAGCTGATCAGCTTGGCTTGAGAAAGACAAAAAGCTTGACTAAAACACACTCACACACACACACACACACACACACACACAAGCAATATATAAAACACTATTGCTCCCTAACTAAGATCTGAAAAAATGTAGAGTAAGTTACATGAGCTGAGCTGCATGCTACAGCATTAGACAAAGCATCTCTAGTAAATAAAAAGCAACGTTGCAGTTTTGCCAAAATTCACAGCCATGAATGCATTTCGTCTACAAAAAAAGGCATTAAAAATCACTGATGTCTGAGGCATACATATTTCTATACATAACACTGAGGCAACAAATGATATGAACAACAACAGGCAAGAGCTTCCCTCTAGTTGCCATTGAAGGCACCATGGAATACAGAGAAAAAAAACCCACCACTGGATAGGAACATTCATCAACAAGCACCGACACCCACTGATGTCCCCAACATAAGCCACACAGAGATGTGGGACACCTTTACAAGAAAAGGTTCTGCCGTTTATGCCAATAGAAGAATGTTTAGGTTCTACCTAGAACTTTAAAAGCTGAAATGGCTCAATGGTTCTTTACAGAACGTCTCATCAGAAGGTTCTAGGTACAACCTCAAATGGTTCATCAATGGAGACTAGATGAAGAAACCTTAAATGGTTCTATTTAAAACCACCAGGTTGGAGTGGAGTTTGTGGTCTCATCTATATAGCATTATGGTAGGACCTCCAGGGGCAAGGCCAGGTGTTAAAGTTAAAGGTGCTGAAATGTGCTCTTGGAAAAAATAGGTTCTTAGTAACCTTCTCAGAGAACCTTTGAGAACCTTACGCGAGAACCTTAGAATTCCTCTAGGAACCACTTAGGGAACCATACCATACCATATATGAACCATAAACGTTCTGGCAGAGGCCGCTCTTGGCCAAGAAAGAGTTCTGTGTAAAAACCATGGCACAAGAAAAGGTTGTGTAGAATCTCATCCACATACAGAACCCTTTGTTGGCATGAAGTGATCTGAGAGAAGTCCCTTCACGGTGTTTCCATGGGGATAAGTCAACACTCAAAGAACCTTTTTTTTCAAGCATAGATTCCGTGTAGATTTCGGAAACATGACGGGGCGTACTGCACTTGTGTTCTGCGCCATTATAGTGCCACGCATACTCTCTAAATGCAAATGTTATCAAATAAAAGTAAAATTGTTATTTACAGTGAACTGTTGACATGGTACAATAGTTAATCACAGGAATCGTAAAACTGGTCCATATATTTGTCCTGATGCAGTAAGGGTAGTCTTGCGGGGGGGCAGGCATAACGTTGTCATTAGAGTGGACATCTGGGGACAACTCAGTGCAATGCTGGTATTGAGAGAGGTGAGAATCTGGCTAACAGCACTAGTTTTATTTTTAAAAGGTGAGGTCTGTGATTCTGGTGAAAGGTTGTTGATGTTTGAGCTCAACAGCCAATCAAATTACACCCCTCCCCTCTGTGTTCCTGAAGCAACATTGAAGCTGATTGGCTGGAATTGTGTATGGCTTGGTCCAAAAGACTTGTTTTTAGCTCACACACGAAACAGACAGCTAGAGGAGCAATTAGTTGAACTTAACAAAAAAGTGTTGTGAATTAGAAATCACGGACCGCACTTTTAAAACCCACTCACAGATTCTCTGAGGCACCACACACCTTATATACCACTACTTCAAGGTGCTGGATTGATTTAGAAATGTCCAACAAACTAAAATACACGTGTCATTTCTTTCCACATTTAGACCCAAAATTTAGCCATGGTTCTCCCAAGACGCACATGCTAATACAACCCAAAACTTAGCCACGGTTGTCCCAAGACGTACATGCTAATATGCCTCAAAACTTAGCCATGGTTGTCCCAAGACGTACATGCTAATATGCCTCAGGCTCTACAAGAACATGTAAAAAGAAGTAGATCGGCAATCATGCCTCACAGAGACATTGAGGACACAGCACAAGTGCTGTTCAGCAGCAGAACTACTACACTGATCCAAAGTTTGAAAATCCAGCTTGCTCCTAGCAATAGTGATGCACAACTCAGCTATTTGCAAGGTTAAGGTTGCAGGTGACCACTTTGACTGAGTGAAAAGCATCTAAGCCCTGTGAGTTATTGTCTGTTAATGCCAGTGCTGACACAAAAGAAGGCTGATAATGATTTATCTCGCTATTGACACAGTCGACCTATAGAAAAGTAGGTAATATTAAGTCAGTGCACATTATACACTAGCTTACCGGTAGAAAAATGAGGTTTCGATTCAATCCACTGCAAAGAGTGCCCTTGTAAACTGTGATAGAGGTGTTCAGTTTTTTTCCCAACCAAGACCAACAAATGCGACTCCTCTCGTTATTGCACGCCACTGTTGACGTTTTATTTTTTTCCCTGAAAATGAGGTATTGAGCGGACTTGACTTCATCCTTCCTGTTTCTCCTATGCTAGCAAACGAAAGCTCTGTAGGTAAAAGAGTAAGAGAGGAGGGCACCTGTGACAGTGGATTAGGACGCAACCCCGTGCAGCTGAGAACTACGGAAGGTACACTGCTTGCCCCAGTGCACTGGAGATAAGAGTACAGAAAAAGAAAAGAAAAGAAAAAATAAATCAGGGATCAGGCCATTTTGTTTTTTTCAAAATCACACACTTCTATTCTATTCTATTCAGAACATGGCTGACGCGTTATCAAGTCTGACTCCAAGACGACTTAAAAACACTCACTTGTTTGTACAAGTGTATGGGAAATCAATTCCCAGATGAATCCATTGTTTGAATCCCTTACTACATCAATATATGGGAAGTGTGTGTTTTGAAAACAAAAACAAATGGCCTCTAATGTTCCAGTGGTCTCTGAGAAACATGGGCGTTATTGGAAGCCCTTGCCTACATTGAATCAGACTGCCTACATGTACAGCTCAGATATATTTTCAGCTTCCTTGTGCAATTGGCTTAACCATGGCCTTCAAAGTAGGCAGTGTTGCTTGTGGTCCTCAATCTCTGTAGCCAACACACTACACACATCCATAGTGACACCAAGCATATTGAGAGAGTATAGGAAGACACTACGCAACCCAAGGAGGCTGCCCAGAAGAGATTTTGTTTTGTCTTTTTTTTTTTTTTTTTTTTTTCAAAAAAGAGTGCATGCCTCTGGGAAATACCAGTGGAAAGGCAAACAGGAATCCTGAAGGTGTCAGGATTTCAAAGTAAACACCCTGCCCCGCCCCACCCCACCCCAACAAAAGAAAAACAAATATAAAATACAAAACAAGAAGGATGCTGAACACCTAAAACGAACAAAAATAAGAGGACTGAATTCTTGACACTATACTGACAAGACTGTCTACGACAGCAACACACCATGACAACTGCAGGAGATACAGTAGCATTTCCTCGAGCTTCTTGTAGTCACGTTCACTTTTTTTCACCCCTCTACCTTCCTTGCGCCTCTTGTTTGGGGCTTTGACTTCTGTCAAATGTACACAAACGACCGTGACTGTTGTCGGCCCCAGCAGTGGATGTGGTGTCTTTGAATGGCCAAGTCACAGAGCAACCACAGACCATCTGCCAATCCATGGCCAGTATGCAGTTGTGCCGTGCAGCCAAGAGCTTTACATATATATATATAAAAAAAATAAAAATAAAAAAAAGGTGTTCCCTTTTATCCGAGTAAGCATCTGAAATTCTGTTACTTATGAGGTATTTTGGCTCAATACAAGACAAAAAAGAAGATTTGTGTCATTAACGCCTGTAGAAAGTGGATTGTGAATTAAAAATCCCTGGTTCATTTAATATATATATATTTTAAATCACATTCAGAGGTGGGCAAAAAAAAATCAATCAGGCCATGCCTCTGACCATGGCTAATGGTAGCTTCAATGCTAACGTTCCCTACACAGGCACTAAGGCCTTTTCAAATGTCAGTCTCAGCTAGCGCTGTCTGGCTGGAGATGGCAAAAGTGATTCACATTCATTTTCACACTGTGCTACTTTACCCTTCTTCCGCCAACTTCTTCGTGAACCAGGCTGGCTTTCTGTTTCTTTTACCAAAGAAAACCTGTTCTGCCTACAGGGATTTCTTCTTTGATCCCAAAAGGCAAATCAACTGCTCAAATAATGCACTACGCAGGGGCACCCTAAGTGCCCCGTTGTTTTGGGGTGGGGTATGACGGGTTTCAGGGGAGTATTCTCAGGGGCGTATTCTCAGGTGCTTTTCTTCCTTTTCTCAAAAAAGTTCACTTCATTGCCTATCGTGACATTACGCTAGGCTACATTATCCCCACGCTTGGGTGTACGTGAATTTGACATGGCGGCTTTGTCTCACATAGCCATTCCAATCCGTAAAGTCTGCACCCAAAATTCAGTGAGAGCTTTTCAGCTGGCTCCAATTTCTGAGGCAAAAAAAAAAAAAAAAAGTTTTAAAAACACATTTAACAAACAAAAAAAACAAAAAAAAAATTGAAAAAGAAACAGCAGGTAGTATGAAGCTCCTTACACTGCTCTGGTTCAAAGCCCAGAGTACCTTAACAGAAGAGGAAACATTTTTGTGGTCTTCTAAACTCCCAGCACAGAATGATGTAAGGCTCATTTCATAGTCATGGGAGTGATGAATTGAAATCTTGCTAAACTTGCTCTCCCTCTCTTCATCTCTTTTTCTTTCACTTGTGTGGAGATGCACACAATATCACTCACAGTCAGAGATATATATATAAAAAAACAAAACACTGTAAAGTTCATCTATATGTATTCTATTTTCCATTTTTCGTTTTTTTTTCTCTTCCCCCTTTTTGGTTCCTCATTCCTGAGGTTCTCGTCGGCTCCTCACGTGGTGCTCGCGGTGTGTGCGTAGGTGAGCCTGCAGGCGTGAGGGGTGCGTGAAGCGCTTGCCGCACTCCGGGCAGCGGACGGCAGAGCCCGTCTCGTGCGTCTGCCGGTGCGCCTTGAGGAGGTGCGCCCGGCTGAAGCGCTTCCCGCACTGCTTGCAGACGTGCATCTTCTTGCCCGAGCTCCGAGCGCCCCGTGGGGAGAACCCGTGGTCCGTGTCGGAGCTTTTGTCTTCTTCCTCTTCCTCATCCTCTTCCTCCGCCACCACCTCCTCCTCCTCCTCCTCCTCCTCTTCCGCCATCAGGGCCGGCGGGGAGGCTAGCCTGGGAGAGGTGGCTGCGAGAGCTGTCTCAGAGGAGTCGGTAGGAGCCTCTAAGAAGATAGGCGGCGCCTCCATCGACTCCTCATCGCCCTCTAGCAACTGCGAGGGGAGTGTCAGAAGCCTGTGCAGCATGGAACGGTGAGTGATGTCAGAAATACCACCTGGAGGAAACAAAGCAGCAAAAAAAAAGAAAAGTAAGAAAGAAAGAAAGAAAGAAAGAAAGAAAGAAAGAAGGATAGATAGACAGACAGTCGGAAAGAATTTAAGACAGACAGAAAGTCAGATGACAATGCTGCCTTTGATATGGTGACAGTAATCCTGGCAAATATCAAGTCTTCACATGTTGTTGGTACTGAAGCAGATGCAGCAACCTGTCCAGTCGAACATGTTGTGTCAGTTGAAGGGACATAGCACACAATGCTGCCAAAAAACAGTTGTTCCAAAACAGCCCAGGGAAGATTAACAGGGAAACCTAAACATCACTTCGTGGAGCTCAGCGGTTTCTCCTTACCTGTGGGGCTCACCACCGAAGGTGGAGACAGAACCTCCAGGTCTTCCGGCTGCAGCCAGTCGGACTGGCCCGTGTCCGGTTCCCTCTGGCCCCCTGGGGGGCGGGTCGGCACCAGGGTCTCCCGGATGAGGGCGTCCGCGTGGGACATGTGGCCCGAGCCCAGCGGACTGAGAGCGTGGTCCGCCGCGTTGGCCTCGGTCTTCACCACCGTGGCCACCTCTTTGATGTGCCACGCGTCGCTGCACCACTTCTGACCGAAGACCTTGTCCAGGATGGGGACCCAGTCCTGGGCCACGGCTAAGACCTTCTGCTTGTCCGTCTCTGATGGAAAAAGCAAACACAAAAACGCAATACATAAATCACATGAATAATGACTACATTTACAAACACTACACACAACACACTACACAACACAACACACTACACTACTAGGCACACATTTCCCCGACAGGCATAACCACTTTTGACATATGAGAGTGTATTTTCTGGCAGTTTGGCAGCGCGCAGTGAATGCCTGATTGTGTCCTAGGCTAAAAATGCACACTGGTTTACCCGTCAACATTGTTCTCAGACAGGTTTAAACTTGAGATGTTCAGTCATCAGTTTCCTTCTCTACACACTCACCCTCGTCCTCTCCACACAGGCAAAATGCTGAGTACATTCTTCTTAAACCATCACCTTCGGCATGAAAAACTCACAAACTCACACAGACACACACAGACACACCATATAGAACAGAGGCCAGACGCTGTAGTATGCACTCCTGGAGTCACACCAAAGGCTTTAGGTAACATGGCTGTGAGATATGACACCACAAAGGCGAAAGGAGTGCCAAAGCCAGTTTGCTCGTGGGCTTGTTCGCTTTTTCCGAGCGCTTCGGCGGGAATAAAAATAGGAAGGAGAAAAACAATGTAACAGGGTGACACTGGTTCCACTGTTACCAAACAGAAGACAGAGACAAGACGTTTTGCATGACGACGCACAGGGCACAGTTTTTTTTTTTGCAGAACGTCAACTAGGTCAGCTATATGGCAAGAGCATAGTTAATTGTTAACCTTAAATGGTGAGTGTCGGCGAACTATACATTACCTGAACATCTCAAGGCGACAAAGGGCTCTTATTCAGACACTTTGTAGGCACACGTAAACTGGGGCATAGGCTAAATTCCTGCCTACAGGCCGCAACTTAACTAATAATGCTTATTAAGCTTTTATACATTTCTCCATAAGTAATGCACCGTGGTACACAGACACACACAAAGACTAATATTGGCCATGAAAGTGCATCAAGGTCCCGTTTATAGAACCAGCACTCACATCTTCAAATGTGTCACACAGGCCATGGACTGGTGCATTTGAAAACACAGTAGACACACTAGTGTTTGCTTGAGCTGTGGAAACTCGACCAGGTAGTGTCTTCATGCTCTAAAGCCCCGTCCCTGCTATCTGTGTAGGCCAAAGGTCAAAAGGTGTCCATGCCTGTGGTGAGGTGATGTAATCAAACCGTGGAAGCTACGGTTGGGGATCCTTGGTTGACGTGAGTGTAACCTGTATTGTGTAAAGCGCATTCCCACGCTGGTCTCAAACCCACAGCCTTTGGACATCGAGCTGAGCATGCTTGCCAAGAAGTTAAAACCAAGATCTCTCTGCGCATTCGAAAGTGAAGAGGGGTTTAAGCTCTTTGCTTGTGTGTTTGCTCTCTGTACAGCTCCATACCTGCTGGCCACCATTGACACCATTTCACCACTAATTACGATTCGTTACTAATTAGTTACCAATGTGACACAAGCACGGCATGGTACCCACCGTTTGTCGTTTCATTCGATGTCTGTTGTTTTGCCCGTGTGATTTTGGCAGCCCGATCTCGCCCCCGACGCGGCTCTTGCCGCACGCCCTCTGAGCTGCCCGGCGAGTCAGAGTCATTGTCGGACTCCCTCTTCACCATGGTAACGCCATGCCTTCCAACTGTTGTGGTATCACTTCTGTTGCCGTTGTCATCGTGGCATTTCTTGACCGCCCACAGGCGGCCATTCAAGACCTCGTTCTCGTGGTCCACCTTGGTCAGTTCCAGGAGCAGGTCGTCAAAGCTGTCCTCCACAATTTTAGTCAGCTCCGTCACAGCGAACTCCAGCACCTGCTCCATCACTGCTTTAAGCTGCCCTACAGAAGGGGAGAACAGTTTAGATAAAGTGCAAAACTTTCAAAATCTATTGAAAATACATGGAGTACATCATACAATTTATAGACGGCTCGACGAAAGTCGCATGGGGAAAAAAAAACACTAGTTTTGGTCCACTTGCTTGACAGAACATATTTCCCCTTCTTTTCCTGCTTCGTCTGAACTCACATCACACACAGAACTTCAAAGTCAAAAATAAACCGCAGAACCACCACCTCATGTAAAACCATCCGCGTTGCCAGAGAAAAGACAAGAAATGCAGTCACACTGAATACCCAGTCTGATTTTGATGTGAGGCGAATGTGTACATAAGACAAAAGCATGTTGACATATGATGTGACCTCACATGCTATCCCAGAGGTAAAAAAAATATATTTTCCCTTGTTTTTTAATTGACGCCTGCTAGTGAGTAACGCATTTATTACAGACAGAGGATGGCGGTAATGCAACAACATATGCAAGCACTTTGACCCATTTCCATAGCATTTCCTAAACAACAGGTCTGTCTGCCCCACAGCGATAAGAAGTGGTTCAGTGTTGAAGGTGCTGACCTGCTGAATACTGAAGTATAGTTGACTATAGGTTGAATACTGAAGTATAGTTGACTATAGGCTGGAACTGATCTGCTGAATACTGAAGTATACGTAGTTGACTATAGGCTGGAACTGATCTGCTGAATACTGAAGTATACGTAGTTGACTATAGGCTGGAACTGCTACGCAGATGTACCAAGCGCCGCAGCGCAAACACGGCAGTCTCTTGTGTGCGGCGGTCTATTGGACTTATAATTATTATTCTATGCTACTGAGTGTGTAAATCGGTGAGATCCGTGACATTCAGTGTCACATTTGTGTTACATGAGAAATGAAGAGTATCTGTGAGTCTTACAGATAAGACGTGAGACTTAACAGGTATGGTGTGTGCATTCGGCGGTGGGTTTCGAAAAAAAATGCCAAACAGTTTGCAGCGATTATTAAACAGTATTTTTGTTTGCAATGCCTATCCCTAGTTCTGACTGGGCAAAAATTCAACAAACTCACTCCAGGTCAGCGCAAGACCTGCTTCAGACTCAACTGCCGACCAAGTAGTTTCTCTCAACAACATGCAGTTACAACACTGATAACCCCATTAGCAGGCCGAATTGGCATCCGTTATACTCTATATGAAACTAACAGTTCGGCAATCCCCTTCATGTGATCAATTAGGTAATGTGTGGGAGTTTCAAGACGAACATCTAGCCTAGGGAAATATTATAACGAAATACTAGTCAAGTTTATTCCACCCCCGTACTTGTGTTGTGTTGCATTTTACAGTAGAGCGAGATAGGCAGGACAGTTAGTGAGGCCTGATCTCTGAGGGATCATGGCAGCCATCTGTGCTAGGGAGCACAGCCCAAACCAGTCTCTCTCTCTCTCTCTAGGGAGCACAGCCCAAACCAGTCAGTCAGTCACTCTCTCTCTCTCTCTCTCTCTCTCTCTCTAGGGAGCACAGCCCAAACCAGTCACTCTCTCTCTCTCTAGGGAGCACAGCCCAAACCAGTCACTTGAGAGAGACGCAGAAGAGTAGCCAGTCCCTGCTGGAATGTTAAGTGAAACCCTGGGCAAAATTATAGGACATTATCACTCTCTCTCTCGCTCCCTCTCTCTCTCTCCCTCTCTACAGAGTTCTACTGTGATGCTTTAAAAAGGAAACAAATGGGAGGTTTAAATGTTTAAAACCTGTCAGATTCAACACCTTTTTTACAACAGGCATTAAACCAACAGCACACTGGTAAATGTGTTGTGGGACACGCAGGCACACACACACGCAGGCACACACACAAGCAGGCACACACACACAAGCAGGCACACACACACGCAGGCACACACACACGCAGGCACGCACACACACACACACACACACACCAGGCGCACACACACACACACACACACCAGAATACCAGAATATCAATTCATTTTCTTTCCGTTTGTCTTTGTTTTCAGGGGGGGAACTTTTCTGCTTGCTTTTTCCATCTGTTGTTGTTTAGATGCCTTTCATAGCATGAGCTTATGCTACTTCCCTCTGTGTTTGGCCTGTTCGTGACAATCAAAGCAGACTGGCACGGATGGGCTGTGGGTTTGCCAGCCGAGGCCTTCCTCTTCCAGCAGCCTGAAACCACTGGTCTGATGCAATCGTGCCAAGGTGGCTTAGAGTATCTGCATACTTGCCTGATCGGATTATTGACAGATCACTGCCACCCTGAACAAGTCTTTGCATGGGGAGTGTCTGAGTGTGTGTGTGTGGGTGTGTGTGTGTGTGTGTGTGTGTGTGTGTGTGTGTGTGTGTGTGTGTGTGTGTGTTTCTCTCAACTGGCTTGCCCTGGAGCACTCAAACAACACCAAAAACAATGGCGGCATCGTGTGAACATTATTTCAAACGACTGGCTTGTGAATCTAGAAAACAACACATCAGATTATTATTGTTTAAGGCAGTTAACTCCTTCCTGGCTCAGTGGCCCAAAGGAACTAGGAAATAATTAAGGGGCTGTCTGGGTTCGCCACGGGGGTGACTGATCATCAAGGACTTCAGGGAACAAGGGAGGGTTTGCTGGACCATGCACTGCCATTTCCTGAGTTTGTAATGGTTAAAAGGTGTGTTGATTCACAGATTCAAAAAGTGTCAGGAAAGGTTGGTCAGTACCCTGAATTGCTCAAGTCACAAAAACAATCGTTTCAGACATTGCACAGGATAGACGGCCATGATCAAAAATGGCCACTCCCCGAAAGTTGCTATGTGGAACCCAAAATGGATGCCACTTATCTCAATGGTGTGTGTGGGAACCATCCGAGGCTTTAATTAAACATAAGACCTCTCTCATCCAGGCTCGTGGAGAAACTTTTGTGTGCAGTGCTTTGTGTCTCACCACTGGAGGACAATGACATTTACGGACTCTGAAGGTGCGCCCCCCCCCCCCCCCCCACACACACACACACACTCCTCTCCGAGCCACCCTCATACCCTCCCCGAGCCACCCTACCCCACCCTGTTCGGCCGATAATCTCTGCATGCATGGGTAGGTGTGGCCTCGTCAAATTAATCTTATTGGCTGATTAATGGGGGGGAAAGTCACCCTTTCCTTGGATACCGTTACCACGGCGTAAGAGGCAGTGCTTAAGCGACGCTCAACAACAATGCCATCACTGCACCGACCCACCGCTGACAACCGTCACAACATGCCCCCTAATCTGCACTGCAGTCTGCGCGCGTGCGTGTGTGTGTATGTGTGCGAGACCTCTGTGTGAGTGTAAGCCTCTATGTGTGTATGTGTGTGTGAGAGAGAGTGAGAGTGTGTGTGTGAGAGAAAGAGAGAGAGAGAGACTACAAAAGAATGTCTAATATAGACCAAAGTGAGCCTGGCTGATTTGTTCCTATTCAGAGCACCCTTCCGCCACAATAAACAGCCTTCTAGCTGAAACACTATTTCCATACTGCTCAATGACCCCCTGGTCACATACAAAACACAATAATACTGACCATGGTGAATGCTGTCTCACAGACAATACAAGAGATAGCTACTTCCGTCCCAAAACCATTACACCCTATGGCCCTGTGCGCAAGGCTTCAATGTTTTGATATGATGATTGTTTTGAATCGTGAGCAACTCATAGGCCTACTTGTGCTTCTAATTTTGTTGTTTATACTGGTCTGGTCACTGTGTCGTAAGAAAAAGGAAGAGTAAAAATGCATTGTAAGCAGATAATGGGGGCTTAAAGGGGGAGGGGGGTGTTACCATGAGTAATAAACACTTAGCTCCTTGATTTACCATGAACTCATAAAACGAAGTATCTGCATGGCACAGAAAAGCCATGCGTCATTCACTCGACCGTGTTTAATATGGCGTTTAACAAGCACTAATGATGGAATAACAAATAAGCAATAATCTAAGCATACTTGTGGTGACTTCTTTCTGTCCGTTGGTGGGTTTTGTCCTGTTTCCTAGGCTTAGTCATTAGGCTAGGCAAAAAAATAATTAGGTTCCCTTTAAAAGAAGCATTTGCCCAAAGACGCAAACAAATATTTTGGATGTGTCCGTGGTAGCTGACACATCTGGATTGCGTGATAGCACAACACTTCTGAGCTGAATACGAAAAGAAGGGTCTCGAGCGAAGTGCGTGCAAATAACCTTACCCACTGCTCGCCCTTTCTGTTCGATCCTGAGAGTGTCTGCCTGCATGCTGCGCTCTCGACTCGGGCTGGGGGTGTGTTGCTCTGGCTTTGTTTCTCCGCTGGCCACATTCGTTTCTCTCCCGCCTTTACAAGTGCCAGCTTTGCCATGTCCTTTATTACATTCATACTCCGTCGACTGAAGTTTCACTCTCAGTCGTTGGTTTTCTTGGTCCTTGGCAGCCGTTTCCAGCAACATAGAATTCAAGGTGGCACCAACAGTCTTGCTTATTTCCTGAACCGCGAGTTGCACTACCTGCTCCAGCGCAGATTCGAGCTGGCCTTGGAAAAACGAAATATACAGTGCGCCGTTCATGATGTCGTCCGCTTTGTTGGAAGACCTCTTTCATTCTTCCCCCCTCTCCCCGAAAAAGAAATGGAAAATACACAGAACTCAACACACAACTGATTGAAATGAAGAACTACCTCCTCTTTCAACGCATCATGTGTACACCCCTTGGATGCTACCGTACTGTCCCTTGTGAAGACGCAACACTATTCCTGGCATCTACCAATTTCAAGCTTTCTGCAGCATGGGCCACCAGTAGTTGTACGCCATTTTGCTCCAACAGAGAACTTTCTTTTACAACGAATCATCTTTATACAGAGCAGAGAGTAACATGTCTAAGCGAGCGAGAATGAATGCATATGGTCAGGTATTTCTAAATGAAATGCCATGGCGTGCAGCCCATGTAGGTAGGCTATTTTGTACAGTACTGTATTATTGGGCTATTATTAATAATATCAACAATAATAACATTGGCTTGTGTGCCAAGTGGAAATTGGTAGGCCACAGCAACTAGGTCGGATGATCCATCATTAACTTAACGAATCCATTTTTGTTTGCCCAGGTCATCGTGACAATCCGCTAAAACATAAAATACACATAGCCTAATCTGAGTGGACTCTCATAATAAAATAAACAGACATAGACTGTTGTAGGCTACAACATTGTAGCGATCCTTTGCATTCCGGAGAGAATTTGATAAACTTATCATGACCTTCCTACTCTACTCCTCGGGCACACAGCGCTTAGCCTGTCCAGATTATGCCTCTTCTGTGGTAAAAATCGCAATTGCTAAAGTAACCGGACGTCTTGCTAAACCTCAATGACACGCGCGGCTATGCCGCTGCCATCACATGGTTGTGTAATTTGACGTAACTATTTTCTGATCGATAGCAGGCGCGGGTTATGTAATAGTTAAGTAACTAACGTAATGGTAAGTAAGGTAGGCTAGGTGAGCAGTTTCTGTAGCTCCTGGTGGAGAGGCGTGGTAAATATAGACTGCAGTGTTACCAGCTGAAGACTGCCACGCTGTGAAATTCTCCCCCACTTGGCAGCAACGACTTCTAGTTTACGATCACGGATACCATGCATAGGATTATTTGCGATAGTAGTTTAAATCATTTCCAATAGGCATTGCATTCGTTCTCACACGGCTTGGTCACGGCTCAAGGGACACTCCCCCCTCCAAGAAACCAACATTTTTGGTGCGCGCTTGACACTCGTGTACGGTAAAAGCAGCGTTCTCAACACGAGCTAACCGGAAAGCGGGGTTGAGATCATGGCAGATCATTGCACCCGCCTGTCTTTGTTCTGTGGCACTCTGAATGTGAGCTCGCTGGGGGATTATGTGTAAACGCATAACCAAAAACATTTCTGCACTTTAGTTCATCTCGTTTTGCATGGAATGCATGTGGGCTTCATCCTAATTCATTTCTGTTATGCAACAGGATGCGTGTGCCCGTTACACTGTTGTATTAAAATGGGTTGTTGCCACGACACGCGTGCACGAACGAGTGATGCAGAGTGACAAGCTTTTGTTGCCTTAATTAATTTGGTCTGAAAGAGGTGGACTTAGAAAATTGCTTTAGGGGATTAAGTGAGGAGAGCGAAACTGACCTAAAATTTGGCAGCTGCCGCTCTACCGAAAGTAATGGTGGTAAGGAGAAGCACGACTGGCACAAGAGCGGAATTTCAAAACCACAGCCGACTGCCACACCAATTTAAACTTGTTTACGAACAAGAATGTGTTGCATATTTCTCCTCTTAGGAAAGGCTGATTCTTTGGAGCACAATCATGAGCTATTTATAATTCCCCTTAAAAGCATTTTATTGTTTTCAGGATTCAAACTACTCTGTTCTTCCTTATAACATAGCCTACATAAATAGTGATATCAAAAGGGGGTGTGGCTTTGCTGCCTGTATTTACATTGTGATGTATCCTTTGATGTTATGATGCCAAAACAGAAACATAGTGCATCTGTGATTGGTCTGTGGCCTATACCCCTTGAGATCCAAACCTCAAACTGAACCCATTTTCTCAGTGGGAACACCAATCAAATAGCCATAGTTGGAACACACTTGATTGGACAATGCATGAGTCACAAAATAGCTCTGTAGATTTGACCATTTTTATAGCATTCCTGCCAGCTGCTCAGTGCTGAGAGTGGATTCAGTGGCTCTGGGCTTGATCAAGGCCAGGTCGCCACTAACTTCTGGACGGGGGTCATTGTAGGCCAAGGCTCCTCCATTCAAAAAATTATATAAATCTGATTAGAAAATGATTTGATGTTGGTACAATATGTATCATTTGTTTACAGGGAGAGAGAAATGTAAGATATTTCAATATATTACAATATTATAAAGGTGTAATTCTGAAGGTTCTGTGAATCATTTTCATGTGAGTCATTTTAGTTCCATGGGAACAATAGGGTCGCCACTGCTTTCTTCCAGCGATCTCAATTTTTTTTAAATCTCTTTTTTGATATTCCCAGGACATGTAAATGCAGTTCTGAATCTTCTTCACCAAGTTGTAATTGGGGAGCCTCTCTTTTTCCAGTCGAGGGCTTGGTGTGTGATGCTGGGCCAGTCCCTGCGCAAGATACGTCGACTCCATATCCCTTTATGCCCCCTAATAGTCTCAGAAATGGGCTTCTGCTGTGTTCTACATTTACATTTAGTCATTTAGCAGACGCTTTTATCCAAAAGCGACGTACAAAAGAGAAAACAATCAAGCTACGAGCACTAGAGACCTAGTGTAACAATAAATACTACTTTACATAATGAGAAAGAAGTGCAGGAATGTAACTACTGTAAGAGCGTGTTAAGTACTAGTTAGAGGTTCTACGCCACAACTCCTGGTTTGATATTTGGTTTGGCAGAATCTGTGTCAAACAACTATTGGTGAAAGCCTGCAGGCAGCCTGCATCCTAAATCCTTTGTTTGCCTCCATGTCTCTGCTCCATAGAGCAACATCGACTTGACATTTGTGTTGAACAGTCTTGTTTTCCAGTGGATGTTCTTTGTTTCTCCAGATTGGCCTTAGAGTAGTGAAGGCATGGTGTGCTCCTGCAATCCTAGCCTTCACATCCTCATCTGTTCCTCTGGTCTTGCTAACAATGCTCCCAAGGTGGCAAACTACTCTATGTCTCTACATGCTCTAGGACTCGCCCCTTAACAACAATGTGTGCTTGCCCCCTCAACAACAATGTGTGCTTGCCCCCTCAACAACAATGGGCGCCTCCTGGTTTATGTTAATTCTCATAGTTTTTAGTCTTTTCGGTGGTAATGTAACAGTAGCCAGCAGGTACAGTGCTGTGCAGTGAATAAACCTCACTCCCTGACACATTAAGAGACATGCTGGAGACAGGTGTGTGTGTGTGTGTGTGTGTGTGTGTGTGTGTGTGTGTGTGTGTGTGTGTGTGTGTGTGTGTGTGTGTGTGTGTGTGTGTGTGTGTGTGTGTGTGTCTGTGTGTGTGTGTGTGTGTGTGTGTGTGTGTGTGTGTGTGTGTGTGTGTGTCTGTCTGTGTCTGTGTGTGTGTGTGTGTCTGTGTGTGTGTGTGTGTGTCTGTGTGCAGTGAGAACCTCGCTCCCTGACACATTAAGAGACATGCTGGAGACAGGTGTGTGTGTGTGTGTGTGTGTGTGTGTGTGTGTGTGTGTGTGTCTGTGTGTGTGTGTGTGTGTGTCTGTGTGTGTGTGTGTGTGTGTGTGTGTGTGTGTGTGTGTGTGTGTGTGTGCAGTGAGTAAGAGACACATTAAGAGACATGCTAGTGACAGAAGCTAGCACCCATGGGTTTTAGCCTCCTTGTTAGCACACCTGCCTCCCGTGCCCGAAGTTGAGAGTTTGAGTTTGATGCTGGTGCTTGTCTACAGAAAGCAGGTTAATACCATCATCTCCAAGTGAAAGGATTGCAGACTGCACATCCAAATTCCTTGGTTCAAGGTGTTATAAACAAATGCAATGAAATGCTTGAAAAAGAAAGTGAGGCTCATACTGTTTACTTTCAGGGCTGCATCACTGTGGGTTAGCCTGAGGGCACTTTAACTACAGACTACAGACTGCTATTTACAATTATGCAAACACACTGTGAAACATGCCTTTCATTTTATAGGCAGTTTTTTTAAATAATAGTAAGTAGATCTGCATAGCCTATGGATTCCAGGATAATTAAGGGGTTGACTACTAATTAACCATTAACTAAGCAAGCATGTTTACAAATGTAGGCTCCTTACGAGTTTCAGGGAAAGTTTGTGTGAATTTAAGTACATTGTAACACATTTTTATGTTTCCTGTTTCCTGAAAAGAAACGTGTGTCAATATTATTTGGGTAAGCACACTTGACCGGGTGGCACAGCGCAAATGAACACGTCTATAAAGTCCACTAATTACCTGCAGTGTAAAATGAGACAAATGCTGTGCAAAACAGAGGTGACAAGCTTATTGTACATCATGAATTTGTTCAAAGGTTTGTCTGATCAGATAGAGTGCAGAATTAGCATCTACCCAACACCTCCTTTCAAAGTCAGTCAAGCTTGCCTCAAATGCACCCCCCTGACCCCCTGTGCGAGATGGTTGGCGTGGTTGCCCCATTGTCACCGAGGGCCTCAGCTTGGTGTGCAGAGCACGCTGAAGGAGAATTGTTTTTGTCAGATGCACACATTGTCTAATGCACACATAGAAGCAAGGGGCGGGCTGGCATCTTGCCAGGTTCCTAAAGACTGGCTCCTTGTATTCCATTATGCTCGCGACAGAGCCCTTATCTAGAAAGGCACTTAACCGCAACATCGGCCAGTATGCGTATACTGCACTGGTGTTTGCCACCCTCAGCAACTGTAAGTTCCCAGGAAAGATCTAGCCCAGTGATCCCAATGAGAAAAAGTCTGATCTTAGAATACTGTATGTTATTCCATATGTATTCTTTTGTTTAGTATGTAGTTGTCATAGCAATAGATCATTGTTTATTTACCCCAAAAAATGTCTATAAAATCAAAAAGCCATCATTTTTATGGAGAGTTTGTGGCTTCTGGTGAATAGTCCATTTAAAGGTTCCATTACAAACTTTATTTTCCCCAGTAATTAGTATGAGAATGTCCTTTTTTTTAGAATTATGATTCAATACACTGTTTTATATGCAGTTATAATGTTGTGTTTCTGCAGTAATCATTATGTTGATCTGATGTCACTGATAATCTGAAATCAACTGCACTGGTAATCTGAAATAAATCGCCCTAGCACTGGAACGGGTCATTTTAAATCACACCCTTTAAACTTTTTGTTCTTATTTTCTATAGCTGGTAAATCCAGTTCCCCTATATGAGCACAAGCTGCTCATTCAAGACTATGAGAGGGGTATACGTTACAGTTCCCTTCTGTGTGATAGCTCCACCCAACCAACATGGTGGTAAAAAAACAGTGTATATTTTGGCCACCAGGTGGTACACTTTCAAAAGATTGACCGTACAAGCGGTCGTTGGCAATGAAGGTACTTGTAGGTGACTGTAAAATACTGACTAAATAGCAAATACACCCCCACAGAAAAGCAAAAATCCTGGCCACTGCATCAGGTTTTTAGATGAATATAGTTTCTGCTAAACTGTTAGCAGTACTAGGTATCTGGAGCACGGCAAGAGGACACGGAACTGTAACACCACTTACCGCTCTGCATTCTGAAAAAGAGCAGAAGGCTAGCATTTTCAGATTAGCTGTATTTCATGTCTTTTGTTGGATGGTTTGGATACACATGTACACTCCATTTAGGTCTTAAGGGTGTGGTAAATGAGTGTTATATTAACATGGTATAAACCACTGAAGTGTCATTGTATTCCTTATACCCCCACCCATGAATACAGGCCTCTGAAACATTTGCTCACAGCTGGATCCTTCAACTTCCCCCGTGAACCAACATTGTGGCAGTTCCCGTATCAAAGTGAGAAGACTGATTCATATTCATGGAGGGTCGGGGCTATTGGTTGACACCCATTCTGCTGTTTAAGATACTTAAACTTGGACTGTTTCAATGTCTAATCAGAGACACGGGTGAATCTGCTGATTGAAATCTTCCTCTTTCCCTTGAGCCCGTTTCCTGATTGATCTTTCTCTGACTGATTTTTGGTATTAGAAAAATGACCAACACCACTCCTCATATACTAGTAATACAGACATGTATCTGACCAGTTGTTTCTCATTTGAAAGTTTCCAGATTATTATTATTTTATATAATAATAATAATAATAATGAAATAATCCAAGCAAAAAAATATTTGAGTTCTGGCCACACCCTACTAGTTAATATTATGATTCACTTCATGCGTCCCTGATGGGAGATTCATTTTCAGAAGTGTCACATGCAATAAATAGCATTCAAAATAATTTAAAGCACAACTAAACAGACATATAACAAATAAGATAAATAATCCAATACACAACGAACAGAGGTCCAACTTAATTTAACAGCAGTGTCTAGTAAAACGAGTACACAACAACAGGCGGGCGCACTTCCCAACACTGACGATGGAGGACTACTGCCCACAGCAGCCTGTTGTCTTGGGCCATGGCAGTGCTTTTGCCCAGCGACAGCAGTGTTGAGATTGTAGATGGCACAGGGCCTGCCGACTCAGATAAATGCCTTTTGCCACTCGGGCTGAAGTACAATATTGAACACTTAAAGGGAAACTCTGCTGATTCCCCACATTGCCATATATCATTATTGTTAATTTGTTTATAGCCCAGAAAAGAAAACGTTTGGAGTTAAGCCACTTTAGAGGAGATTATTAAAATCCAAATTCACCTACAAGTCAGTGGATTTCAGTGCCCTGACCTCAGAAATCCCCCAAAGGCCTTCTGTTGCAGTGTTACGAAATTCTTGGTTTTATAAAAATTAACTGTTGTCCTGAAATGATATGGCTGTGGATGATCCTACCTTTACATCTGTGTTAGCCTTCAGACTTGACAAACCAGTAGTATACTCCAAGACAGCAGGGGCACTACAGAGCCTTAAAGCCTTCTGAGCTGCTGCAATGCAACACTGGTTAGCTTGGATTAATCAGCTACAGACATCTTCAATGCCCTTTAATTAAACCACAACTATTGTATTTATAATCACCCCAGACAATTTGGCTTACATGATTCAGACTCAGTGTTGTACTCTCTCCAGCAGCTGTCTCTTAGTTGGACGATAACCATACTGAGCAGTCCTTTACGGTGCCAGTGTTGCTAGTAAATCATTTCCTGTTTATTTATCTCTATAAAATCTGTATGTCTTTACAAGTGTTTGTTAACCCCGACACCCCCCCACCCCCCCAGCAGCTGTCTCTTAGTTGGACGATAACCATACTGAGCAGTCCTTTACGGTGCCAGTGTGGTTAGTACGTCATTTCCTGTTTATTTATCTCCAGAGTGTTTGTAACCCCCTCCCTTTTTCCTTCTGTGAAGCGCATTTTGTTACCTCCTGGTATGAAATGCGCCGTATAAATACAGTTTGATTGATTGATTGATTGATTGAATGAATTGTGAAGAATTTATGTACTCACTCAGAAGCATTGTCACTGCACCTGTTTGAGGCATGTACTTTTGAAATATCACAAGTTCCACTTTAACATTCCTGTAGGGCAGGTGGTCTCAGTCCTACTTCTGCCCCTCCCTGCCTCTCTCCTCCCTCCCACTAGGGTAATCAGGTGGTTTCTTATTCAGTTAAATAGCCATTATACTAGTTTTAGGTCACCTCCTGGCATTGGTAACATGTCCCACAGACCCTTACTCCCCGTCCCACATTTGGTCTGTTTGCACCTTGGTCACCCTAGCGCCCTCCCCAGTACTGACCGCCCTCCCCAGTACTGACCGCCCTCCCCCCTCCCCCCACTGACCGCCCTCCCCAGTACTGACCGCCCTCCCCAGCACTGACCGCCCTCCCCAGTACTGACCGCCCTCCCCAGCACTGATCGCCCTCCCCAGTACTGACCGCCCCCCTCCCCAGTACTGACCGCCCTCCCCAGTACTGACCGTCCTCCCCGCCACTGACCGCCCTCCCCAGTACTGACCGCCCTCCCCAGCACTGACCGCCCTCCCCAGCACTGACCGCCCTCCCCAGCACTGACCGCCCTCCCCGCCCTCCCCGCCCTCCCCAGCACTGACCGCCCTCCCCGCCACTGACCGCCCTCCCCAGCACTGACCGCCCTCCCCGCCCTCCCCAGCACTGACCGCCCTCCCCAGCACTGACCGCCCTCCCCCCCACTGACCGCCCTCCCCAGCACTGACCGCCCTCCCCAGCACTGACCGCCCTCCCCAGCACTGACCGCCCTCCCCAGTACTGACCGCCCTCCCCGCCCTCCCCAGCACTGACCGCCCTCCCCAGCACTGACCGCCCTCCCCAGCACTGACCGCCCTCCCCAGTACTGACCGCCCTCCCCGCCCTCCCCAGCACTGACCGCCCTCCCCAGTACTGACCGCCCTCCCCAGTACTGACCGCCCTCCCCAGCACTGACCGCCCTCCCCAGCACTGACCGTCCTCCCCAGCACTGACCGCCCTCCCCAGCACTGACCGCCTTCTATCTGCTCCCAGGCTGAGTCACTGCTTTAAATGATCTTGATTAGCTGGATCAAGTGGGCTCATCTAATCAGGAGTGCGATCGATTAGTCCAGTGAGGTATGAAGAACCGGGACAGACAGAAGACGTCCTGGGCAGATATGGGTCCAGCGGAGACGGGTTGGGAGTCGAAGCTTTCCACTCCGACCTCCACTGCCTTTACTACACTTTGTCACACATTATAGTTATAGTCTATGTTATAAGTTACAAGTTATTTTTGATCAGACACACACAAATGAGGCGTTGGTTGGCCTGCTTAGGTCTGTGCGCCTGTTATGAAATGACCCATGAATAGTTTTACGCAATTGCACATAAGAACCCACAGTGCGCATCGATCAAATTTTGGGCCCCCAGTGTTTGTCCTTGAAAGTCATACACAGGCCTGCCACCCTTCAGTGAGCTTCTGGCTGGAATTCGCACCAACTCTCTCTCTCTCTCTTTCTCTCTCTTCTCCCTCTCTTCTCTCTCCTCTTTCTCTCTCTCTCTCTCTCTTTCTCTCTTTCTCTCTCTCTCTCTCTCTCTCTCTCACTCCAGGTGGTGCAGAACAGAGCAGAGGATTCTGGGTGCCGGTTTCTTATAGACACACAAGGTTCCTTTTGTTGGACTTTCAAACAGCTCGAATGTTTCCAGGAAAGGCCCACTGCTTCGGTACTGTGGTTCACTTTTCCACCACGATGCAGGGACCACCAGACCCACAGGTTTACGTCACAGCTTTACACAGTGGTCTACGCACATTTTATACGAAGGCCTACATTTACATTTAGTCATTTAGCAGACGCTTTTATCCAAAGCGACTTACATATGTGCGACTTACAATGTATACACATTTTACATTTTCACTGATGGCACACTGCACATCAGGAGCAATTAGGGGTTCAGTGTCTTGCTCAAGGACGCTTCGACAGGGAATCGAACTAGCAACCTTCTGATTACTAAACAACTTCTCTACCACTGTACCACTGTCGCCTACACCCAGCCGATGTGCTCCAAGCAGGTGCACTGAGGCGGTTCGCCCAGCGACGCAGTGCCTCTAATGAGCATGCAAGGGCAGAGCTGTGGGCTGGATCTCCAGGGCCTGAGAGAGATCCGTTGCTTATTGCCCTTTAGCGCAATTAATTACTCTTAGGCGGCGGACGGATATGCGCATTGATTAATCTCGCACAGAGACACAGGGGCTGTGGTGGTTGTGGTGTGTGTGTGTGTGTGTGGGGCAGGGGGGGGCGGGAGCGCTAGCAGGCAGACTGGACAGCAGTGTGTGTGTGTGTGTGTGTGTGTGTGTGTGGTGGAGGCGGAGGGGGGCGTAATGATGCAGGCAGCAGTGGCAGCCTGGTGAAGGTTTTTAAAAAGCCAGTGATTCTCTTCCCCTGTTTACTGCCACCGTGCACTCAGCGACCTTTGCGTGGGAAGCCGGGAGGGAAGGGGAGGGGAGTAGAAGGGAGTGTGTGGGGGGGGGCAGAGGGAGAGGTGGGGAGGAGAGGGGAGTGGGGGGGGCAGAGGGAGAGGAGTGGAGGAGAGGAGAGATAAGGGGAGGGGGGGGGGGGGGGGGTTGAGGGGAGGGGAGGGGGTGTTGGCGAGAGAAGGAGTAAGGTGCAGCATCCTAAAAAAAAAAAGACTGCAGCCACACTACTGCAGCTACAGTACTCAGTAGTCATTACCGTCTCTCCACCTCTGCAGCAGTAGCAGTAACAGTAGCAGTAGCAGCAGTGCCAGTTGCTGCGCTGACAACGGTTCATAGTCTGCCTTGTTTTTAATCAAACTCCCTCTTTATCAAGGTCATACGCTCATATTTAGTCTTCCTCCAATGGACCGCATGGGGAATCCTTTTTAAAGGCCAATCAGAGGATACCCTCCTGGACGCCGTTCAACTGCGGTCTGGGCCATTACCATACAGTGCGTAGGGGTAGTCGTGCTGCGCTGGGACCTGCGGAGAATATCTATCCATTCAGGCTTGTTTGTGGAGCAGCAGACTAGGCTGGGTTCTGTGTTGCAGTAAAACTCATGCAACCGTACAGTTCAAACACGTGACTGGATGTTTTCACACTGAATTTGTATCTATTTTTTAAAACCAATGTTTGCCTTTTTTTTTTTGTCTTTGTTTTTGGTCTATGTTTTTCTTTTGTGTTATATGTATGGATATGTGTGCTGAGGAGTTTTCCATTTGCTGTGTCTGTAATGGATGTTAATGTAACTAGAACTCTTTTCTTTTGATTGTCTTGTGCTGACTACCTTGGATCAATACACATTAAGTTCCAAAAAAACTAAAAACACGTGATTCTTTCAGGTCATCTTCCTTCCTTGACTGTCATGTTTTGTTATTCATGACGTACTTGTGTGGTGACATAGACCTTTGTGGTGATAGACTGACTGATATTGACTGGTTGATTGATTTGCTTCTGAGGAGATTAGAAAAGTTAATCTTTAAACCATTCTTGCAAAAAGTGTTTTTTTTTTCAGTGAAAATCTTATTGTAAAACTGATGATGACTGTCTCTTTTCATCACATGGACAATAAAGCAATTAATTAAACCAGTCAGTCAACAAGTCAGTCACTGAGTCAGGTACTCAGTCATGCAAGAAATCATACCACCTTAGTGGAGTTACAGATTCTCAAAAGGGGTTCTATACATTACATTTCAGGGCCAGAAAATGCAAACACATGCAACTAAAAAGACAAAAAACATAGAGATACCGGGAGTCTAGAGGCATTGGTTGTACACTACACCTTTAAGACAATTACAGAGCTAATGTCTCCGGTGTATCATCAAACCGACCTTTTAAAAATGAAAACAGTTTTTTCAACAATACCTAGTGAATTTGTAACAGATAAAACACGCTTTGTTTTGGTACTGCTTTTAGGTTCCGCGTGTTTGTGAGATGGAGATGGAGACAAATTTAGCAACAGCCCTCGTGATGACTCATTGTTGCATGGATGGCGAGGGCTTTAAATGCAGTTTCAATTACAAGACCAGCTTTGAAGGGTTTTAATCAGTCCATCGCGCAGACAGGTTTGGCCAATGCGCCATTCATCCTAATTAATTGTGTGGACTGTCATTATTCAGATTACATAACTGACTCTGAATCCCAATCTATGCTTGATCAGGGACAGGTGTTTTTGAGTCAGCTACCATGTCGAGGTCACGGGGAATGGCTACATCTGGGCTGAAATGGAAATTGTAGTATTGAATCCGGCGTTGTAACCTACATTCCCTTACCACGGTGATGGGTGGGGGAAAAAAGGGCTGTGATCTCATCAGGGGATGTGGTCAAATTGAGTCATGACCTTCAGCCCTGGCTGGCCAAGGTGAAAGCTCCTCAGCTGCAGTTAGTGCCTGGATTCTCCAGGGGGCGCCATGGAGCGCAGCACACGTTTGGTCACGCTCACACTTTCCATGACATGGACATGTTGCAAGGCGAGGGGAAGCACAGGAGGTCGTTATAGCAATGCGTCATGCTATATGCAGTCAGCACACATGATTGTCACTGACTCATATCATGGCCTGTGATATACACACACAACCCAGCACACATGACTGTATGTGCGAAGCCATTTAGCCGGCAGGGCTGCTGTTGTCTCTTCAGACTGGGGCAAGGCTAATGTTTATGTATGCCCCTGTGAAGTGTGTGGCTTTGTAATGCTGCTTACGTTTAAGTGATTAACAGTGGGCCTGGCTCTACATGGGAGAGAGAGAACGGAAGATGAAGAGAGCTTTAGGGTTCTCAATAAGGGTTCTTTTAAAGATGAAGAGAGCTTTAGGGTTCTCAATAAGGGTTCTTTTAAAGATGAAGAGAGCTTTAGGGTTCTCAATGAGGGTTTCTTTTAAAGATGAAGAGAGCTTTAGGGTTCATAATGAGGTTTCTTTTAAAAATGTAGAGAGTTTTAGGGTTCTCAAAGAAGGTTATTTTAAAGATGAAGAGAGCTTTAGGGTTCTCAATGAGGGTTCTTATAAAGATGAAGAGAGCTTTAAGGTTCTCAATGAGGGTTCTTTTAAAGATGAAGAAGGCTTTAAGGTTCACACCGAGGGTTCTTTTAAACATCACTCATGGTACACTCATGACTAACACCAGTGGCTTGTGGCAAAAATCTCATTTTTTCTCTTTCTTTACTTTTTAAAGGGTTGTATTCATTGTTTAACGTCACTCCAGTGTGACGTAACTGTAGCAAGTTTTCCCAACCAAATTCTGTTAGGTGTCCCTAAGTAGACAAATGTATAGGACTGAGATTTAGAGCTTTAGAGCTAAGTAATGTTTTCCCTTTCCATTTTTTTATTACTTATTTTTTTGTTTATTATTTCTATTTAATTTAAATGTATCTTTAAAAGGTTGTGTATACATTGAGAAACTTCTCTTTATTATGAAGTCAAGGTGCTAATGTAGCAAACCAAGTTCCTTCTTGCTTCCTAGGGCAGGTTTATGAATAGGCGATTCAGTACAAAAATGTCTTTATGAACGTAAAAGGCTGCCAAAAAAGGCACCCAGACAACTAAACTGTGTGCTAAAGCAGTGCTTAAGTACACATGAGAACAGCTATACCCAGAAAAGCCGGAGCATTTAAAGCAGACCTGCGATGAACAAACAAATCACAAACCTATTATAATCCCCGCCACCTATTTTCTCATACCTGCACATTCACTTGCTATCTTTCACTTCCCTGAGCTCTTGCTCTCTCATAGATCCCCCCCCTCTCTCGCCTTCTGGAGCAGTATAATGCATTTTTGTTTCTGCCCTGACCACTTAATTTCCTTAATTCCCGTCACTGGAGGAAGTCCAATTCAATCATTTTTAAAACTCCCCCCCTGCCGATATTGTGCCATAATCATGAGGTGAAGCATTAGCTGTGAGTTATTGCATGCGGACCCAGCAAGACTGGACTCAGCTGAGATATTTATATATTATTGTGGTATTGTGGTTTCTCACAACAACATAGAGGATTTTGGCGACACATAACTATGGGGTGGGAAATTTGATGGGCAAAAAAACCTTGATTTGATTTCATGTATTTCTCGCCTTCGTGAAACTAAAAGCCTTAAATCCGAGGCCTCTGTCAAAACTGGTTACAACACACAGCAGCGAGGAGAGGAGAGAGGAAATAACTCACAGCACCTTCACTGGTGGCTTCTTCCAGTTTAAATGGACTTTCCATATGGCTGGGTTTGGACTTTTGGGCTTGAGCCAAAACAAAAGAGTACCGAAATTGATTACAATCTTTGATAAAGAGTTAATGAGGATAACTAGACATATGATATAATATCTATTATGATATATATTAGTTATGGTCAGGACACCACAATCTAATAATCACCACATGTTCCCCAATTGTCTGAAAAGCGTGTTCAGACATGGCGTGTTGTACTAGATGCTTTATAGATCTGTAAACTCTTGTCAGACAGGATGGCCTAGCTCAATGACACCTCTGATTCACAGGTCTCATATCCGCCGTGCACCTGAAAGTTGCACTCGTCACCGACTGGGAGCTCAGTCATCAGTGATGTGCTCTCATAAATCTACTTGTCTGCGGCCATGGCAGCCACTCAAGCAGAGACGCCCAGTCTCGGGCCTGGGGTGACGGAGGTAAACCATCCGCAATAAGTTCAGTGAAGGCTACACTGAAAAAGGTGGTATTCCTACATGAGTGCTAATGCTAATCCTACTGTAAGCTTCTCTCTTGGACACAGGAGGCAGGCATGCTAGCAAAGAGGCTAAAACCCATGGATGCTAGCGTCTGTCACTAGAGCATCTCTCAAGACCTTGGGGAGGGAGGTTTACTCACCCCACAGCTCTGTATTCAGTTCAATTCAATTCAATTCAATTCCATTCCATTCCATTAAATTAAATTAAATTCAATTCAATTCAATTCAATTCAATTCAATTCAATTCAATTCAATTCAATTAATTCCAATTCATTTCATTTCAATTCAATTCAATTCATTATTTTATGTCACCAAAACAATAAAATTGTCTCAAGGCACTTTACAGAGCCCAGGGCCTGAACCCCCTGAGCTCAGGGCCTGTAATCGCTGACCACGTCACGCTCACTCCCTTCTAGGTCACGGCATGACTGAACCCTGCATTGTATGGAGCACAGTCCTGCACTGGACTCGAACCCGCACCCTCGGACACGGGAGGCAGGCATGCCAGCAAGGAGGCTAAAATATATGCATGCTAGCATCTGTTGCTAACTTCTATCGCACGTCTTTTTGGCCATCGGGGAGTTTACTTAATGCACAGCTCTATTCCCACTGGCCAGGGTTACACGAACAGCAGTGGATCTCAGTGTTTGACAGACAGAGATGACAGAGATTGACAGCCTTCCGCTCATTTAGTTTTCACATACACACACTGTATTGTACAACCTACAGCTCCCAGGGTATCAAGCCAGTGTCCTTGGTGTTGTTAGCACCTTGCTCCACCAGTTGATCTCCAGGTACGCAATTATTTTCAAAGAGGTCTTGCTTAGTGTTTTCCCCCAGTGATGTATGGCACAGGACCATCTGAGTGAGAGGGAGGCAAAGCAAGCTAAGTTTGGAAGGGCTAATGTATAGCCTCTGCTGCACGTCGGGGTCCTGTTCGTCCTGTCAGGATTTATTTTTCGTTAATGACCAGTGGGCTATACATTATATGGTTATATACTCATGGTTACAATTGCAAAAATGGTAAAAGACCTTCCTGCAAAATATCTCTTTTTAAGTGATTTTGTTAAAAATAGTTCTTCACGCAAACAGATCTGTAAAGTTTCAGGCCTTTATAAAGAAATATCGGGACCTCCTAATGTTGGGGTGGCCCATTCAAATCATTGGAACATTCTGCAGCATTCTTAAATACATTTATATGGCACATTTATTTGTATAGAGGTCATTTACACATTTATAGAGGTAATTCAATGTGCTTTGCAGAGATAAAAGCAAATGGAACATCAAAATCAATATATATATATATATATATATATATATACTGTATATATATTTATATCAGATCTCTCTAAGGTCCTCTCCATAGCCTATTTGTTTGGTGAGAAAATATCTGCACACATTGGAAATTGTTGCAGGTGCTGCTATTTAAAAGACTAAACTCAAGAAAAGAAAAGTAGCATGCATACTGCTGTCTTAACATGATACACTATGTCTTCTCTTTTCTGTCTTCATAACTTTTCTTCAAAACTGGCAGTTGGACTTTTCCCTGAGTCTCTCTGTGCAGAGGCCTCTGAGTTGTGGCTGACTGTGAGGTGATGACAAAGACAGCATTTTTCACATTCAGTCACATGCAGTCAGTTCCTCTCCTTCTCCACTGTGCTAAGACGGGCCCTAGTAACAACATAGGCTTCGGCATTTTCATTGAATTGTAACTCAAAGACATACTGTATATATCATATGTAGTAAGGGTCAAGGGGTCTTTTTGGCTCCTGAACTTAATTGAACTGCTAGTAAAAAAAGATGCATACAGCAATATTTACATTTCAATACAACATAATACATTTCCCTCGGGATTAATAAAGTATCCATCTATCTATCTATCTATCTATCTATCTATCTAATACATTTGTGTATAATAACATAGATATGTCTGCAAACTAATTTCTGTTACTAAATATATTACCTGTTACCTCTACCCATTCAACTTTAAATGCAAAAGTTGACATCTGTCCTAAGCAGAACCCACCCATAGTAAACACTTGGATGATGATAGTTGCTTAGAAGCACAGCAGCTCTCTCCAGGAAATATGATTTGAAGATGTTGGACTCAGTGAAAGTGTGTTGAGTAATCATAGCCTGCAGTTTTACTGCAGTGACCTTTAGGGTCACTGGATAAGGGACTCTGTACACAAACTCTGGCATGCTAGAATAAATTATGCTGCTACAAACATGCCCAAAGGTAAACACCAAAAAGCTATGAGATTCAAAAACAGCATACTCTCTGTGCAGGCTTTGGAAAAACAGAGTGGGACAGACTCAAGGCCTTATCCAGATGTAGCATTATCAGATATGATAACTACATAGATGTCAATATCTAGATGCTTAATTATCTCATTTCACATTTGTGTTGTGTTTGGTGTTGGTATTCATTTGTGTGTATTTAAGTTGTGTGGACATTCTGGTTGCAATGACGTAGATTCTCAGCTTTTGTCAACAACATGCGATATGATTCAGCACCATTCGACATGGTCATGTTTTACACACTGTGTTAAAGACAGTGGTGTGGTCTTATTACTTTCCTGTGTCCAATCACAATGCGAGTCTCATGGTCAGCAGACGTGGTTTGGCTGATGTCATCAGACTTCAGCCAGGGCTATGTGCAGTCATACCTGACATGGGCCTGTGCTCCTCCCAGTTTCCAGATAAGATACCCAGAGTCAAGTCGCCAGTTGGGAATGAACAGGTGCACTATCATCCAGCATTGTTGTTCTTTAATAGACATTTCAAATGTGTATGTATATTAGACATACATCGTTAATATTTTCAATTCAATTCAATGCAATTTTATTTATACAGCGCCAAAAGAATACAATTGTCTCAAGGCGCCTATAGATGTATATGTATGTGTATGTGTATGTATGTATATTTATATGCTCGTAGGTCACACATTTCATACATGCATGCTTGTGTTTACATTTGTTTATCACGTGCTCCATACATGTTTGTATTCTAGTTTTATACAAATGACAGAAAACACTAGGGTGGTGTCAGTGTTGGTGTTTCAATGGATCCTTGTCATGGGATCACCTCTCAACAGCATCTCTCCGTGTGTGTTCTGGGCACATGATAGGTATTGACATGTGTGAGTGAAAGATGTTGAAATGTGTATCATTGATATATGATTTGAATGTCACTCTTCATGATGCTCTATATGCATTTTTTATTGAACGCAAAAGAAGAGCCTCTAGCGAACTCCCAGTGATTACCGCGGGTGCAGACATAAAATATGCAATTTGAAGGAGGAAGACAGAGTGGATGTCAAAGTGGTTTTATTAGTCTGTCAATATGATCTCCCCCAGCAGGAAGAAGACAAGGAGAGAGAGAGAGTGTGTTGATGTGACTGCACTGTGTGTGTGTGTGTGTTTGCATATGTGCGTGCGTGCGTGTGTGTGCGTGCGTGCGTGCGTGCGTGCGTGCGTGCATACGTGACAGAGAGAGAGAGATAGTGAGTGTGTGTGTATCCAGTGTGTATGAGTTCCATATTTGTGCATCCAGTGTGTATGTGCTATTGTGTTTATGTATGTGTTGTGTCCAGTGTGTACTTGTTCCTAAGTTTGTTTTTATGTGTGTGTGTGTCCATCGTATATGTGTATGTGTTTGTGTGTGTTTGTGTTTGTGTGTGTGTGTGTGTGTGTGTGTGTGTGTGTGTTGTGTGTGTGTGTGTGTTTGTGTGTGTGTGTGTGTGTTTGTGTGTGTGTGTGTGTGTGTGTGTGTGTGTGCAGTGTTATGTGGCATATATTCGTGTTAATGCGTCAGCCCTTTTGAAATTGAGTGAATCCCCCACTCTTTCGTTGCCACACTTCCTCCTTGAGAGTTGCATGGGTGAGTGCAAAAACAATTTTTAATGTTAATTATATAATAATGTAATTTTTTTTCAATTGAAAGAATAAAGGTTCTTAATAAATGTATGTTATATTCTAGAGTGATGTAGAAAAGTGATTAAGTGCCATTGTGATTAAATGTAACTCAATTGGAAATGTGATTTAAATATAGACAGTTACTTCATAAAGCTAGGTTTATCATCACAGGTGCTTCATTCAACTAAACATTAACTTCTAACTGTCTGCAAAGGCTATGTCCAGTTATTCTGACATCAAACCATGCTGCACCACTGTGTTGTTGAACATAAGAACAGTATTTGTGTTTTTGAAACATAAAGCTTGTTTTCTCTGATCTGGACATTTGGCTGATTGTAACGCTTAGGACAGGGGACACAAATATCCCTGAGTACACATGTGCAATATTATTTTATGACTACTGTGAATGAATTAAATGTACCATTCTGTTTCTCTCTCTCTGTGTCTCTCTCCCTCTCTCTCTCTCTCTCTCCCCCTCTCTTTCCCACTCTGTGTTTCAATTCCTCTCTCGCTCTCTTTCATTCTCTCTTTCTTTCTTTCTGTCTCTCTTTCTTTCTCTCTCTCGGTTTCTCTCTCTCTCTCTCTCTCTCTTCTCTGTTTTTTTTCCTCTCTCCAGAATCCAGCCTTGCGATGACTACCGCCCCTGGCCACCATCTCCACCATCACCACCAGCATCTTCTCTTCCTCCTCCTTCTTCTTCTCCTCTTCCTCCCCCTCTCCCTGAGCTGTGAGATAGGATCCACCACAGAGTGCGACTCCCTGCCCTTCGTTCCCGGGCACAACCTCGTAGGCGAGGGCTTCGATGTGGTGAGGATGAAGACCACGGGGGCCTTCGTCGTCGACACCAGGACCTACATGCTGGGCGGGGAGCAGGGCAACTGCACGGTGTGCCGCAACCGTCTCCTGAACCGGCGGCAGAAGCTGCCCGTCGCCGCGGTGGACTGGCGCGTTAAGGTGCGGTGCCGCCGGGCCCTCCGCGCGCAGATCTACGAGTCCAGCCAGGCGGTCCTGAAGGAGAACGCGCGGTCCCACAGCGCCAGCTGGAAGATCGGGCTCAACCTGGGAGGGTTGCATGGGTTCGCCGTCGGGGGGACCCACTCCGAGTCGTCCAGGTTCGCCAAAAGCCTGTCTGCCAAGGACAAGTACTCTTTTAGCCGTCACGACTTCACCTGCCGCTATTACACGTGAGTGAGGGTTTACTGGGGGTGGAGGTTTAAGTGTTACATTATGTGCGGCGAGCGTAGAGGCGAATAATGACACCTGTCACATTTTCCAAACTTACTCCAGACTTTGGTCCATATTACAGACTCCAAAGTTACGGTAGCCTGATTGTTGTACTTCAGTTGTCAGTCACTTTGGAGAAAAAGAATGTCAATTTATGTAAGGTCTGTGTTCTGTCCGTGTCTAATTTCTGTGTTTGTCTCCCTTGTGTGGTCACATGTTTGTTCCCATGTCTAGTCCTCGTGCTTCCTTGTTCCCGCCATGTGCTTTCCCTATGTTTGTTTGTCTATGCCATGTGCCCTCTTGTTGTTGTCCGTGTCTCCACCCCTCACCTGTTCCCAATCTCCCGGTTTGTGTGTATCATTGGTTGCACCTGTGTCCTGTTAATTCCCCTTGTTTAGTCCACCTGTGTCTTTGTCTGCCCCACCTTGATTGTTTTCACCTGTCCCTCGTTATCTGTTGCCTGTGTGTGTATATATAGTCCTTGTTTTCTTGTTTCTCGTGGCGTCTTCGTAAATTGTTGTTTCGTGGTATGTTCCTTGTTTTTCCCGCTGTTCCCCGTGTTCCCCGTGTTCCCCGTGTTCCCCGTGTTCCCCGTGTTCCCCGTGTTCCCCGTGTTCCCCGTGTTCCCCGTGTTCCCCGTGTTCCCCGTGTTCCCCGTGTTCCCCGTGTTCCCCGTGTTCCCCGTGTTCCCTGCTTTTCTCCTTGGTAAAGTGATTACTCGTGCTTCTGACCTCTGCCTGCCCTACAACTATTCTCCTGCTTATTCCCTGTTTGGTTTTGTTTGCAATTGTTGGACTGCCTACCTGTGTACCGAACTCGGATAGTAAAACGTTTCACCCTTTGAATCTACCCCTGTGCTGAGTCGTGCGATTGAGTCCTGCACAACACCCACCATTCGTAACAATTTACTTGTAAATCACTAATTGCTATACACTGACATACTGTACTGTAATATTCTCACAGATATAATATATACAGATGTCTATAGAGTGCTACATTAGAGCAGTAATTCATGAAGTATTTGTTTTCTAATAATATTCCAAATAAGTTCCCTGTTTTTTCCCTGGAACCCTTACAGTTTTTTTGACAAGACATCTGTGACCCTCTAAAAAGTTCTTTATATAAGCACTCATTTGCTTTCTGTCATGTGCCTCTCCATCAGAATAAGGTCTAAGGTCAATGTTGAGAAATGTTACAGCTTAAGGTTATGCACACAGTCATTGAGTTCATTTTAAGAAGTGTCATATATTATAATTTCCTTGTACTTCCCAGAATAATTTCCCTTAAAACTCTAGACCCCAGTCTTAAAAACATTTTTTTTTTCTATGCCTCGGATGGTGTCTTAAGGTTACAGGAGTGGCAGTTAATGGCGCTGTTTTGCATACAGGATGTCCTCTCAGCATGTCTGCTCAGCATAGTTCAGGCCAGATCACAGCCATATTGTCAAGTGCTATCTGCTGAGACAGTGAAAAAAAGATTCGCCCTTCAGAAAGGGCGCTTAATGAACCTCTTTTTTGCCAAATAAAAAAAACACATTGTAACCGAAACAAATAATAAAAAAAACATGCCGTGTTGAACACTGTTAAGGGACCCTCCCTCCTCAAAGACCCTGTGGGGTTTGTCAGTAATAGGGGTTCAACCTGATTAAAGGTGAAGTAATTGGATCAGTATTCAACCTATCGCTGTACATACGCCGGCACTGAAGTTGTTGTAGGTGAATTTCTAAACACAACACCTCTTCTGGATGTTACTGACCACTGGTCATGACCTGATGGACCTTAAAGAGTAGCCTTGAAAATGGTCATGCCATCCTAATCTCCAGATTATAATCCCATTGAAAACTAACATGGGAAACTATAGGCTGACGAATAGAAGGCCACAAATCCAGTAATAAGCGTCAGTTAGTTGAGGTACATTATGCCTCACAAATCTCAACTTGTAACACTGTAATAGACCATGGAGTTTCACAGGACCACAAGCAGATCAAACATGTGCTTTCAGATGGAGAATAGTCGAGTTTAGCATGCAGTATACTTCAGTATGACTAGAAAGTTTAATTACGGAAAGGTTAATTGGGGTTAAACACATCTGCTCAACTACATCAACTACAACACAGAGATATTTCTCTTTCTCCTCTCTAGATTTCGACTCCGAGCTCGTCCCCCTCTCACCAAGGACTTCAACCAGGCCATTCGCTCCCTACCTGTGAAGTATAATTCCACAACCCTCCCCTCCTACCGCCATTTCATCGCCGTATATGGCACCCACTTCCTTCGGCAGGTGGACCTAGGCGGGCGTGTGCAATCCACCACGGCCGTCCGTACCTGCCAGCTGGCCATGACTGGCCTAACCATCCATGACATCAGCAACTGCCTCTCTGTGGAGGCCACGGCGACCATCAAAGGCGTCACAGTAAGCGCCGCCTCAAACTTCTGCAAAGCACGGGGCAAGAAGCTGAAAAAGGGCCGCAGCTTCGCGGCCACCTTCTCCGAGCGCATCACCAGCATCCTGGGCGGCCGGGGCCAGGAAGGGGACCTCCTGTTCGCACCCGGGAACAAGTCCAGCTACGACTCGTGGCTCAAGTCACTCAAGACGCTCCCCGGCGTCGTCTCGTACAGCCTGACCCCGCTGCACATGCTGCTGAACAGGACGAAGGATCCCGTGAAGCGAGAGAGCCTACGCCAAGCCGTCAGCGACCACATCAGAGGGTCCGCCGTGCCCGTCGCCTGCCGCTCTAGATGTGCCGTGGGCAGGCGTGTGAACAGCTGCGCCTGTAAGTGCAGCGGGCACAGAGGCATCGATGCCAACTGCTGCCCCACTCAGCCCGGGCTGGGCGGCCTGTCCGTGGTGGTGGAGAGGGCCACGGGACTCTGGGGGGACCACTTCTCCAAGACGGACGCCTACGTGAAAGTGTTCTACGGGAGACGCGGGAGCGCCACGCCCGTGATCTGGAACAACGATTTCCCTCGATGGAACTACGGGGTCTCCTTTGGAACCGTCGATCTCGGGAGAAGAAAGTGAGGGCTGGAATGAAAAGCCACTTCTTTTTCAGATTATTTCATACTGTACTGAACAGAGAAAATGACTTCATGTCTTCCAAATAACGAAACTAGAATAACTAGATATCAAAGAATGTTAGGGTTATGTTATTTCATTAAAAGTAGTTCTGTTCTTAATGCATAACCTTGTAAAATTGTGGCTGTATGCTTTCAAAAGATGGTACAAATGATTGTCCTCTCTCTGCAATAACTCTTCTTCTATTCATTCTTCCCCAGCCCCTTGCGCTTTGAAGTGTGGGACCGGGATCAGAGGTGGAACGATGACCTCCTGGGCAAGGCCTCCCTGGTTCCCTCCCAGGGCCAGCGGGTGAAGAAGCGTTTCCAGATGAAACACGGCTCCCTGTACGTCTCCGTCTCCGCCACCTGCGCCCCGAGTCTCACAGGGCCCTTCTGCGGGAGGTACTCCCCGACCCCACAGGCCGAGGCGGGCGGGCACTACCCAAATGAGCAGGCCAGCGGTGGGCACACGTGGGGCCGGACGTCTCCGAAACATACCTGGAGTAATGCCTTATTGTGAAGAGGACTCTTTTATCCTCACCAGGATGATAAGAGATGAGAGGAAGAATTATTTGTGTTGTATAAAAGCTTCACAGTAGCCTTACAACTAGCTGTAGACGTGATAGAAATGTTTTTGGAATAACTGTTCGCCTCGGTATTCCTAACTTCTTAGTTCTGTGCAGTGTTGTTGTGATTGTTTGAGTTTCATGTTGGCTTTAGCACTAGATGTCTGATGCAAATGTGTTTGGAAAGATACCTTACAATGAGGAAAAGCTTTTCATCCTCACTGAGAGAAGAGAAAAAGGTTTCATGTGTCATCATTAATGTTTGAGCAGAACTGATGTGATACAACAGCTTCCTTCTGGCCGCGGCATCAGCACACCTTTTTACGTTTACTTAGATGTGCACTTTTATTCATTTCATTTCAATGCTGCTTTCAAAATCCAAATTTGTCTGCAAGTGAAGCAACATATTTTCATGGTTTACAGTTAACGTTTTTTCCCCCCCGGTATGTATTGCTGCAATTAAACCTGCTAACATGGAAATAAAAAAAATACTGTGTTTAAATTTGATGTGTTTTGGATGTAACTTGCAAAAAAAGCGAAATTACAGCCTAATGATATTGAAGAAATAACAGTAACAGTACAAATGAAGCAACACAATACACAACTGACGTATATTCCTACATCTGACTAAGATATGAATCATTTACATTTAGACATTTTAGACAATAACAACACATCTAATGCTATTTCTGAGCCTCCTACAAAGGTAATGAGAAATCCAATGCAGTGCTGTTCTCCCCTGGGGGTGGCTGAGGACCAGGCCTGACTCCAGCCCCACAACACCACTTCAGAAACCGTGCCTAAACCTATGGATGAGACACAGCCAGTGATTTACTGACATGAAAACAGGCTCTCTTCTACTCAGGAGTGGTAAAGATTGTTCACTGCAGAGGATAGATTGATGAAAGAGTTCATTTGTTCAGTCAACACAAAGAATGTGTATTCTATTTGTGCCTTTTTTTTAAACACAAGATGCTGTTTCTAAAATGTTTCAGTATAGAGGACATTACTCCTGTAATGCCTGGACACGACAACAAAATAAACTGCTCTATGGATGATCAAAATAAATAAATAAGAAATTGTGAAAATAAAAAAGAATAAAAAAGAATGAAGTGGTAGGATGTGCATGGTGATAGGGATGGAACAAGGACAAATGCATGGCACATCAGAAAGAATTTCAATGTTCCACTGGCATGTACTGTGTGTTTTTACGTTTGTGTTAACATTTATGTTGCCGATACTTATTGCTGTTTTTGGTCTGTGTGTGTGTGTGGGGGGGGGGGGGGGGGATAGGTGACTATAAAGACAAGTATGCTCTTAGTGTGTGTGTGTGTGTGTGTGTGTGTGTGTGTGTGTGTGTGTGTGTGTGTGTTATTATTGGTGACGAATGCAAATATGTTTTTGGTGTGTATGTGTGGGTGAGTGTGGGTGTGTGTGTGTGTGTATATGGCCAAGGGAAGGGTGTCAACAGGGCTGTACACTTCGTCAGCGTTTGTGTGATCGTGTTCATGGAAACAGCTTCTCTGCTACTGCGCTTGACATCCTCAAATGAAAGCCTTTCTAACGGGTGAGTCCATGTTCTTTTGAATAAAGATATTATGTTGACCGATTAAAGGGTTTCGTTTTCTCTGTCATAAAAATCAAATGATGGCTGCATTGAGTAGGTTTCATGTGTAGTTCACAATAGTTTCTGAAGTCACTAAACCTAGACTTGCACGTCAACTAATCATGTCGAGTTATAGTAATTAACATTTTTAATGTAATAATGTCATTTAATAAATAAGACAGTATTTCAGTGTACAAACTATACACATTTTATACTTTTCAGTGGTTCTGTTAGTGATTTATACTTCAAAATTTGTAGAGGTATTTAGCAAAACCTCCTTAACCTCTCTCTATGGAACCCTCTCTCTCTGTCTCTGTCTCTCTCTCTCTCTCTCTCTCTCTGTCTCTCTGTCTCTCTCTCTCTCTGTCTGTCTCTCTCTCTCTCTCTCTCTCTCTGTCTCTCTATTTCTGACAACCCTTCCAGATCATGATACCTGCCATCCTCCACCACCATCATTATCATCACCCACTCTTTCTCCTCCTCATCCTCCTCTTCCTTCGTTTCTCTCATGCCTGCCGCACTGCCCCCGCGACCGAATGCCAAAAGCCACCGTTCGTGCCCGGCCACAATCTGGTGGGCGAGGGCTTCGACATTGTCAAGCTGAAAACCACCGGCGCCTTCGTGGTGGACGTCAAGCCCTACCTGGTCGGCGGTGAGGATGGCAACTGCACACTGTGTCAGAACACGCTTCTGGGCCAGGAGCAGAAGCTGCCGGCCATAGTGCGCGACTGGCGGGTCAGGGTGCGGTGCCGTCGTGGCCTCAGCGCCAGGATCTACGAGACGGCCAGCTCTGTCCTGGAGGAGGACAACAAGTCCTTCAGCGCAGGTGCCAAGGTCGGGCTCGGCCTCGCCGGAAAGGGTGCGGTCTACTTGGGAGGCACTCACTCCAGAGCGTCCGAGTTTGCCATCAGCCACTCGACCAGGGACAGGTACTCCTTCACCAGCCATCAGGTGTCCTGCCGGTACTACACGTGAGTACACCAGGGGGGTGAACTGTGGGAGATAGACGTGTCTTATAAAGTAATAAACTCTTATAAAAGAGGAATAATCAACTAATGAATGAATGTTGTAAGAACACATTGCATGATACATCAAATGAATATGACAAGATACATGCAGTAGTAGTATTGTGTGGTATAGAGAACACATGACAAGATACTTGCCATACAATCGTGCTTTACAAGACAAAAAAATGAACATGATAAGATGCAAATCATACAATCTTATTGTACACTGTAAAGAATAATTATGTTAACATGCATACCAAACAATTACATTGTAGAATTCAATATAGAAAATGAATATGGTGATATGGTGCCCAAAAAAAACAATTTTTGTAACGTCTGTTTTTCGCTCTGTGGCGTTGGAGGCAGTTGGTGGTGTTTGTGGTCAGGCACTTTGGTTTTTATTCGCTTCCTCAGCTCAGCGCCTGGGCTCAGTCTGTCACCTACATGTGCAGTTAGAGTCAGAGCCAAGACGCCATGACACACACAAGCTTCAGCCCCTCTTCAACTCACCTTACGAGTGCAATGTGTCACTTTTAGTGTCAGACTAAAGACACAAAAAATGCTTCTAGACTCACAATAATGTTTTTTTTTTTCTATTTTAGGCCTTTTTGCATTGAATTTGTGTACATTTCTCTGGCCCTGAAAACTGAAACTACTGTCAAAGCACAAAAAAACATAAAAATACAAAGATCAAGAATATATAGACAAGTAGAGCTGGAGGCATTATCTTTTCACAGTTCCTTCAAACATGCAATAAGAAACATGTATGCTGTTGAGAACTAGAACAACAGCTTTCACACCCGAATCTGTTAATATTTAATTACACCTCACAGCTGTATGATGCAAACACTTCTTCGATGTAACACACAAGTGTCTACACAAGACAAAACCCGTATAATTCGCTATTATAGGTCATCTATGTTGTATTTTGAGTTTTAGACTGTCTTTACCAAAGGACCAGATATTTATCAATAACTGAAATGGATTCGGTTGTGTTGCTTCCATTAAAGCTCTTGTGTGGGCGGCTGAAGAGCTCTGCACATATCCATATATCATGTGGGTTGGCAGGGACTGGCCCTCTAGTTGTTATTCTAATAGGGTAAGTCACACCCTGATTGCATACCGCAAGTGAATTGGGGTCAAATTAAGGTCATGCTTGTGCAGGCAGTCTTCCAATGACACAATAAACACATATATGGTTTCAATTTTCATAAGTGAAACTTTATATACATTTTTATTTTCCCAATGAAAAAAAAAAACTGAAAACAAATCATACAGAAAAAGAAATCAACCATATTGATTCACCTGTACCCTTACAGGCATAGAGATCACACTGCCATTGATCAACTCAGTAGAATTAGAACTGCGATTGTCTCCTTATACTGCTGTCTCTACTTCCAGATTCCGTCTGCAAAGCAAACCTCCAATGACTCACGAGTTCAAGTCGTCCCTCATTGCCCTCCCCTACGCATACAGCAAGCTCACCGCCCCAGACTTCCGCCACTTCCTCGCCACGTACGGCACGCACTACCTGCGCTCCGTGGACCTGGGCGGCCGGGTGAAGTCCACCACGGCCGTGCGCACCTGCGAGGCCACCATGAACAGCCTGTCGGTGCACGACGTCAGCAACTGTCTCTCCGTGGAGGCGGCCGCCAAGAAGAACGACGCCAGTGCCAATGCCCAGCTGCAGTTCTGCCAGGCCAAGAGCAAGAAGCTGAACCACGGCCGCAGCTTCAGCAGCACCTTCTCCGACCGGGTGACGGACGTGTTGGGGGGGAGCGGAGAGTCTGGGGACATCCTCTTCGCCCCAGACAAGAAAGGCGGCTATGACACATGGTTCAAGTCGCTCAAGACGCTGCCCGGGGTCGTCTCCTTCCAACTGACGCCGCTGCACATGTTGGTGAACAGCGAAGTAGACCCCCAGCGCCACGTAAACCTCCGCAATGCCATCAGGGACTACATCATGCAGTCCGCGGTTAGCAAAGCATGCGGGGGGAAGTGTGGCGCCGGCCGGAGAGACAGGTCCTGCTCCTGTAAGTGTAGTAGCAACAAGAGGCTGGACTCCAACTGCTGTCCCAGTAAACCAGGGCTGGCCAGCCTGTCCGTGGTGGTGGAGAGGGCCACGGGACTCTGGGGGGACTACTTCTCCAAGACGGACGGCTACGTGAAGGTGTCTTACAGTGGACAGGGAAGCAGCACGCCCGTGATCTGGAACAACAACTTCCCCGCATGGAACTTCAAAATCCCCTTTGGAACGGTGGATCTCCTCAGTAGAGAGTGAGTGCTCGTCTGGCAGATGTGAAAGAAATAGACCACTTTTTGAAACATACGTGCCTCTTGGAAGGAGAAGCTTCCATCTGATGCTTTAATGACATAACAATATAAAGCACCAGTTTGCTGAGATGTATACTTAATGTTAATTCATCTCATTTATAAGTATATACTAACATCCTCATATATAAAGCTGCTGGGAGTATTTCTCATGGTCACCTTCTTTTCGGTAGTTTGTACTTTAAAGAGGTAGTGCACTGTTATGCTTTGAGCTTGGACTAGCAATGTAAGATTTTTCAATTAGTTGTATAACAACGTACACTTGCATGAGAAGTGCACTGTACTACAACCCTTAATTACTCAACTTTCACACGTATACTGTACCTCGGGCTACTTAAAAACGAAGTATGACCTCCGTCACCAGTAATGAAATTCATTCTCTCCTCTAGTTCGATAAAGTTCGAGGTGTGGGACAGAGACAACCGATGGGACGACGACCTGCTCGGCAAGGTCACCCTCAGGCCCTCGCAGGGCGTGAACGTGAGGCGGAGCTTCAAGCTGAAGCACGGCACCCTTTACGTCTCGTACTCCACCGTGTGCGCCCCGAGTCTGGCAGGCCCCTTCTGTGGCAGTTACAGCCCCAGTCCTGGCGCTGATGCCCCTCTGGCGCCTCTCACCCAGGACTGGCACTACCCGCACCACCCCTCTCTGATGCAGCGATCCGACGGAGGCTCCCGGAATAACACCTTCCTATGAAGCGCAGGCATGCCCGTGGCATTACCTTCAACGGCCGTGGGGAATGGGTGACTGAACGCAGTTAGGCCATTTTATTCTACAGGAGCCAGTCTCACTCATAAATATGTGTTGTATTTCGCTGTCTGTGCACCATAGGCTCTATTAATGTATTTAATCAACTGTATGCTAATTGTGTAAAGTTAACTCCAATAGATATATTGTAGCTATAAAGACATATACGTACAGTATATTTAAGCTGTGGCTTCTACTGTAAGCGCAAATGACATTTTCATGCGTGGTTCCTGTCTTTGTTTCTGTGGTAATGATATATGTTTTGTGCCTTGCTGCATGGTGCCTTGTTGTGAAAACAATACCTGCGTCTGCAGCGTCAGCGTGTTAAGAAATAAACACAGGCTAATATACGCAAGCTACATAAACAGTCTCTCCATTGTTTTTCTCCCCAGCGAAAACACATAATGATAATACATATCATATTTTACACTTCATAGAAATGTCCTCTTTTGTTCAATTGGGACCTATAGATACAATAGATTTCTAGGTAAGTCACAGTACAGTAACAATGGGGTAGCAATGACCTTTATGTTAGAGAGGTACCATTCCCTCCCAGAGAGGGTGGACAAAACTGTGTGGATATCATCAAGATGACTGCATCAGGCACACGTGCATCAGACTTCCTTTAAGAGACAACCAACGACGCCCTCGGTAAATCCAACATAGGTCCTGGGTTGATGAGCTGGGGCGAAGGGGAGACTTTCTCCTTGGTTAAATATTTATACGCTCTTGAGTATTGGCAGGAAAATGCCGATACCGCCTGTGTCATTACTAAAGGGGCAAGGCTCATGGGGGGGGGGCAAGGCTGTGTCATTACTAAAGGGGCAAGGCTCACAGTCTGTGTCTTACTAAAGAGGCAAGGCTGTGTCATTACTAAAGGGGCAAGGCTCATGGGGGGGGGCAAGGCTGTGTCATTACTAAAGGGGCAAGGCTCACAGTCTGTGTCTTACTAAAGAGGCAAGGCTGTGTCATTACTAAAGGGGCAAGGCTCATGGGGGGGGGGCAAGGCTGTGTCATTACTAAAGGGGCAAGGCTCACAGTCTGTGTCTTACTAAAGGGGCAAGGCTCATGGGGGGGGGCAAGGCTGTGTCATTACTAAAGGGGCAAGGCTCACAGTCTGTGTCTTACTAAAGGGGCAAGGCTCACAGTCTGTGTCTTACTAAAGAGGCAAGGCTCACAGTCTGTGTCATTACTAAAGAGGCAAGGCTCACAGTCTGTGTCTTACCAAAGAGGCAAGGCTCACAGTCTGTGTCTTACTAAAGAGGCAAGGCTCACAGTCTGTGTCATTACTAAAGAGGCAAGGCTCATGGGGGGGGGGGCAAGGCTCAAAAAGCTTGGGCTCACCTAAGGGGCCTTCCCATGCAGTATTTACCTTTAAAGTCCATCATCACTGTCACAGTTTTGGGCTGCCGTCCAAAAAACCTCTGGGAACCCTCTATCATTAAACCCCTGCCTCCACCAACACCGCCACCGCCACCGCCACCGCCACCGCCACCCCATCTTCACCCGTCACCCCCCGTCGAATCTCAGACCTTTCAGAAACACTTTGCTAAATGGAAAAAATATCTAATCTATCCAATCATGGCCATCACCCTGTCTCACTTCTTTCACCATCTGAGGGGATGACAGCTTCCCCCCCATCTACCTGGGCACGTGGCCAGCTGGACTGGGAAGGAGGGGGGGGAACGAGGTGGGTGATGCGGGGAGGGTTGCGTTTAGCCTACTCATAAAACCTTTATTTGAAATGACTTTGGCTCTTTAGCAAACACCTGAATGAAGGTGTCACAACAGGGCAAGTGGTTTAGCCAATGAAATGCTACCTCTGTCATGTGATCGTGTGTGGTGTGCGTGATAGGCACGCCCACAGTTGGACCCCAGGTGGTGCTCAAGCACCTGCCCCTTTGCCCTCCGACCTTTTTACAGGACAGTTTTTTTCTATTACTGTTTGTAAACCATTTTAATTTGGGTCATGGTATCAATTTTCAATGAAAAGCGTGCTGTAACTATGTGTGTGTGTGTGTGTGTGTGTGTGTGTGTGTGTGTGTGTGTGTGCGCGCGTGCTGTAACTATGCACGACAACTGCATTTGAGTTTTTAATTCCGTGAGACCGCACTAGGCCCTGTATCTCACCCCTTCGCAACAGCACAGCAACCGCACGCTCGCGCACTCAAATCGAGCGCCCTGTGGAGCAGCATGCGCGTTTCCCGGACCTGCCTTCATTGGTGGAAGCCAGGTAACGACACTGTGTCCTAAGCCTTGGCATTTGTTCATTGTTGTGAAATTAAACCACTATTAAAACATCGCAATTGAGCCTGGAATCTGCCAAGTAGCCTAACTTAGACAATAGTCCACCATTAAGCTTAACAACAAGCTTGTTTTGTCAGGCAACTTAAACAAATAAATATGGATTAGGCCTACGTAGGCAAGTAGTTATTTTAATAATGAATTACTTAAAGATTTTTTTATATATAAATGACAGTCAGTGAGAGGGATGCCCTTAGCTGGAGCACATGTGTGTGTGTGTGTGTGTGTGTGTGTGTGTGTGTGTGTGTGTGTGTGTGTGTGTGTGTGTGTGTGTGTGTGTTTGTGTGTGTGTGTGTGTGTGTGTGTGTGTGTGTGTGTGTGTGTGTGTTTGTGTGTGTGTTTGTGTGTGTGTGTGTGTGTGTGTGTGTGTGTGTGTGTGTGTGTGTGTGTGTGTCTCTCTGTGTGTGTGCATGCCCGCTCTCAGGTCTTGAACAGCTGGTTTACTGGTTTAATTGGTATGTGCAGATGGAATTATTTGTGCAACATAATGACAATTTGATATCACGGAGTACTGTCTTACATACAAACTGTGTGTAGTCGGCATTTATATAAGATACTATTGCCATCATTTTGATTTGTCGTTGAAATAGCACCGGCCATGAAAGTGTAGGGCTACTACATTTGAGGCCTGATAAACAGTGCATAAGGTATCACAACAAAGGAGGTCTGCCATTAGCCGGTGAATATAACTCATCTGTCAACGATCAAATATAGTTTAGAAATCAGCATTTTCAGAGAGCTTCCTTTCAGCCGACTGTCACAAAAAGAGAATTTCGGCGTTTGGGAGAGGTCTGTGTGTGCATTTGGGCCTCTTGAACTTGTCGCGTTGAAGCAGAAAAAAAATTCAGCCTGCGATTTTCATTTAGCAAGAACAAACTACAGTTCCCTGGTTGGCATGGAAAGCGCCGTCCGATTACGCGCTGCGGAGAGACGGAGAAGAGGAGGAAAAAGGGCGGAGGGGGAGGGGTGGCAGGTAGAATGATAGAGATGGAGCGAGGAGGATGCGCGTGCGCAGAGGTGCTCCATCCCTCCGCATCGCTTTTTTTTTTTTTTTTTTTTTTTTTTGCAGCATCAGTACCGCGCTCGAATCGCATTCGTTTGCTGGAGTCTGTGCGCGCTGCGGGGCTACACTGCGCCGCTACGGAGGACACACGAGCACTGTGAAACGGGAATAGGGAACGGAAAACGCCACAGTAGCACAGCACAGGGGATACGCAACCCCCTTATCAATACAAATTGCAGACATCTAAAGGACTCGGACCCTTGGAAATAAGAAGACCATCAAAAAAGAGAAATTTCGAACTAAAGTATTGTAGCCACCACGGCGAGGGAACCATGAAGGATCGTACGCAAGAACTACGAAGTGTAAGCTTATATATTTCTACCATCTCTGCCCTCCTCCCCTGGTCCTCTCCTCCTCCCATCTCCTCGAATCATCACCGCAGTCGGGCGTTAGCGGATGGCCTCGCATGGATAGCTGACAGAAAAGGCTGTAAATCTGCACAGTAGTCTTTTGCTGGGGTTTATTTTGTATTTGCACGTCCATTTTATGTTTTAGCTCGAGTATCATATCGCGCATATGTGTTAATGGCGGTGGCCACGCGTGCTGTATTACATGTGATTTATGCAAGGTGAAAAAACTGAGTTACTGCTGAGGATCATCCAAAATGCAGAATGCAGTACAATTGAGTATACTGTCTTGCACAAATACGAAAGCAATTACATCGATACTGCTAATGTAGAGAAAGATCTCTGGCGGCTATAAACCTGTAGCCTGTATGTTTATTAGACCCTATGCATAAGTGTGAGGCCAATACGTGCTGTTTTAAATTGCTCTAACTATGACGGAGGCTGCATAGCGGATGCGCTGAGGCACAGAGATCCTCGGCAGATCCATAGATGCTTCCTGCATTTCCAATGATGGAGTGGAGCCGCCATTCGTGTTGCATTCACATTTTTATGCCTGGTTGGTGGTAGGATTTTAACGGACTGGGACGGGGTCGACTAGCGTTGGGTTGGCAAGGGTTGGAGGGGGGAGTTATGAGGGGGGGGGGGGGGCGCAGCGTGCGGGCGGGGGAGATATATGGCTGGATAATTATTACATATCTGAGTATACCCCCCCCCCTACCCACACACACACACACACACAAATGAAGGCGGTAAAGACGTGAAAAGGAGAAAATAGTCGACATTATTAGTCGGCATTATTTCATTAGTCTTAAATAATTTGATTCGATTTGAACACCTTGCACACAAGTAGCACCTGCACTACGATCCCTTCCCATTTTTTAGGTACAATCTGTACGTCAGTGGAGCAGGGAGGGATGAGAGAAGTCACGTTGAACATATTGTCTTTTTAACTGCATACCGAGTTGAGAGTGCGAGTATGCGAGTACGTATGTGAGTATGGTACAATAATATTCCCAAAAGACGGTCAGAAATCAAATCAATGCCCATGGCTTTTTGGCGTTGCCCAACCTCCACCAACCTCCCCGTCTCCGGATCAATACAAATCCGAGAGGAAACGCCTGGACTCACTGCTGCTCTGCAGCCCTTGATTTAAGATCTCTCTCTCTTTCACACACACACACACACATGCATAGGCACACAAGAGAGAGGGAGAGAGAGTATCTCCCTGTTGCAAATGTTGACTACGCACTGACACGTACGCTATGAAAAGCAAAATGTGAACTAACAAAATCACACCCGGTTTTGGTGAAGGGTAATACCACGAATACATTATCAAAGTATTATATCCTCAAACAGTTCATTTCATGCTATGTGGTGAGGGTAAAACAAATTCGGGACAGGGTTTATCTCACGAACAGAGAATGTTTATGCTGTCGGCGAGAAAACCCTAGTTTGCGGTGTCCCCAACCCACCCTTTCCAATTCTGATAGACGACGTGAAGCTGAAATGGGCAAAATGATACTAAACGACTGTTTGTTTGAGTGAAGGACTAATCCCCACCCCCCAAGTATGTGTCAATGACAGTATTACATTTTGAATTTCTGCCGACAGATGCGATGTGATCGACTAATAATGACATTTTATGTAATCATCAACATCACTGTGACGTATTGCTCGCGCTACATCGTCCCCCTGTGAGGAAATCGTCTGCGAGTCGCATCAGTTATTCGGAATAGTGAGGCAAACAGACATATTGAAAAAGACAGGGAGAGAGCTATAGAGTATTTTTGTAATGGCCGTTTTTGTGTCTGCCAATGAGATGGCCTTGAGATTGTGAAGAGTTTGCGTGTGAGAGTCTGCATCCGTGTCCATTCTCATTTATCAGAGACGCAGGTTGAAGCAGCGTCACTTTAACATTGTTCAAATATATTATTTAGCCAATCACAGGGCACGTAGGCGACCTCAGAAAAAAATCCCGGAACCAACCGTGAGTTTAGGGCCATGTACAACCTCCCTAACACACACACACTTTCACTCGGGCTTTTTAATTATCTCTCTCTTTGTGTGTGTATGTGTGTGTGGGTGTGCGGGATAATGTCATGCATAAACACAAAAAGTGAAATAAGTAAAGGTGGTTAAGGATATTAATCTCTCTCTCTCTCACACACACACTCTCTCTCTCTCTCTCAACCTCTCTCTCAGTGTATACAAAAATGATCACAAATAATTCTGAGTTGTAAGGCTATGCTTCTGCATTTTGTGTAGTCCACACACCAGCTGACATGAATGTTCCCTTCTATGCTACTTGGTAATGGCTAGTGTATCACCACATGGATTGCATGATACATGTTGCATTGGGCCTGCCATTTCAGCACTGTTAGAAGAAGCCCACTGTAGACACAGTGAAACCTTAAGGCAATCCCTCTGTCAGATAATGGCTGTTGCTGTGGTTGTTTTAAGCCTTCGTGTGAAGAAAACCTGTATGGAAGCGCTCACTCACCCCTCAGTGCGCTGTTCATGTGCTCTTCCCAGCTGCCTACTCAGGGGACAGCATCCCCCATGTACACTCAAGACATTCATTCAGGAGCCGGTGATTTGCAAAGGAGGCATTACGGCTCGGGCTATCCCTTATCGCGCTGCGATCTCGTCTCGTCCGATTATAATTGAGCTGTACGGATGTTTTACTCATTCGCCAAAGGATTGAAGGGGCCTGGACTTATCAGGATTCTGTTGACAATTTACGAGTTGGCATTAGTGGAGATATGGAGTATTTTATAGGTTTCTCTCCTTTCGAATCAATGTATAATCAAATTAAAGCACATCAAGATATGTTCTAGCAAAAGGCCATTGTCAGTGTCAGCTAATTCAATATTATCTATGATCAGCCGTGAGGCTCAGTACTGGGTTAGATTAGCTTGATGCAGGTGTTAGGTAGCAAGGTGTCAGCGCCAAATTGCCCCTGCCTAGTCCCTAAGAACTTTCTAGAACCTCACTGGTTCATGTGAGGGTAGGCTACTTGGCGCTCTTGGAGCCAAAATATATACTGTCCTCCAAACCCAGAAAGAAATGCAGTGTCTGTGACAGAGTGCTGAAGATTCTGCTGCCCCAGGGCCGTGCCAAACACAGCACCTGCTCCTCTTTCCCCCAATCAAAAACCAATTAAATACCCCAAGTAAACAAACAACTGTGGGTGTGGAGGAGTCAGGGCAGGGCAGGGCCGGGCCGGAGCACGGGCAGCCATGACAGCAGAAGGGTGCTATGCAGCAATCCCATGATTCAGCTGTGCGTAGCGAGCAACAGTAAGCATGGCAGAAGAAAAAAAAAGCGCCAGAATCTCTGGTGATCGAAGCACAGCTTGAATGCTGCTATATGTGTGGTTGTGTGAGTCCATGTGTTTTGGTAGGAAAGAAAAAAAATAATGCTTTTCATGAGGTGAATCATACTGATTCATTAATCTAATGAATATTTTGGTATCGACCAAACAGGACGTGGTGCTTCATCACTCCAAATTCTCCGAGGCTATATTTGGTACAGTTAGAAGAACTGGATCAATACTCTCTCCAGCCAGTTATTTCATGGATCTGAGAAAATGGATATCATTTCAGATCAGAAGATTGAGGTTGTTGCTGAACAGCAGTCGAAAGAAAATGAGCTAGAAATAGAGGAGAGAAAGAAGGGTGAAGGCTCCAAATTTGCATTGTCATCGCAGCCAGTCCTGAAATGACCCTGAGCAGTACGTGGTTTCCTGGTTCAGCCGGTGTCTGGACTAGAGAGGACGGGGAGGTTTTCCTCAGTAAGGTTGTTCGGCGCCAGGAGCCACCCGGGCCGTCTATATTTAAAACTGTCAGCTTAACACAAATGCAAAAAAAGTCTATTCACCATGTGTGTAGCTACATAACAGTTGCAGCTATTGGAAGCTAGATAACAGAAGTATGTAGCATTCTATGCTGCTAAATGGCTGGTGGAGCTCTTGACTGCCCGGTGAAGATGGAGATTACAATGAGACGTGGCAGTGCTGTTGCAGCCTGATGCCTTTCATATGACCCTGGGAGCCTGTATGGCCACTGGTCGGGCCTTTCGCTGCCACGTCCCTGGAGTTGACACGCTTGTCTTTTCTGTGTCTGGTGGCGATCGGCATGCTTAACATGGAGCCGTAAGCCCTCTGCTTGGTCAGGAGGTCCACGTCGCTGACTTATGATGCGCTAGTCAGAAGCTGCCGCCTCATCCGTACACATCAACCAGGCACACCTACAACGTTAGGTAACATGTTACTCCGCATGTTACTGTCAACCAGTGCGAACGGCCACAAAACTCCCGGGCGACCGTCATGAGAAAAAAAAAGGCGACTGTCACATCAGCGGGCGACTGCTGTTCACACTCGTCTCAGAATGTCTCGTTTTAATCGTCTTTCGTCTCAGAATGTGTCGTTTGAATCATCTTTCGTCTCATTTCGTTCTTTTCTTTGTAATTTTTTTCTTTCTCTGACTGAATGTGTATTTTGATGGTACCGCGCTGTCGACGGCAGCACGTTCAATCCGTCTATTTGTCGATGTTGAGGAGTGAGTCAGCACTGTTGAGCTGTTGAGTCAAGTGAGACAGGCGGCCAGCTCATAGCCCAACCCTGAGAGCTGTGTTCACCAGAAAGAAAATAGAGAGAGAGAGAGAGAGAGAGAGAGAGAGAGAGAGAGGCACAGAGAAAGAACATGCACTTAAATAACGACTCGATGGACTGCTTGAAATGAAAAAGAAGCGCCTGTCCACATTTATCCACATCATGGATCAATTCCTCGACTTCCCTAACAAGAGTTGCTTATCAGCGAGAAAATAGGTAGAATTATGACCTATCCTAATAAAAGGATGCATTTATTCGGTGTGATCTCATGGCATTCAACCCACTGAAATGAATACATTTGGATGGCGTGTTAACTATGTGAAAGAAAGAAAATACAGCCATTTTGTATGCGCTTTCTGCTTTGTTATAGATTGCTTTTGCCCAACGGGCAGCTCTCCACCTCTCCCTCCCAAGGACTGAGTCAGAGAGTGACTATGCCCTCTATCACCTGGACGTCTCGGCGCCGAGACAGGCCTGTGTCTCTTAGGCGCAGTGACCAATCAGACTACCCACTTGGGAGTCGTCAAAAAACCTCTTGTGTCTATAGGAGGTTGTCTGTGTTACTGTGGTGCTTTTATACAGGATGTGGAAGGGGAAATAATGGGAAATGCAGAACGTAGAGTCTCATCATGGAACGCAGAATGTACCTGAAATGGACATGTAGAATGTACGTGTAGAATGGACACTAAATGCACATAGAATGTTAAATGTGCCGCTGAAGGATGTCAAACCTTATGTCTTTTTGAAAATAGAAGCTTTTTGGGTGCTAGAGCACGGCCAGTAGACAGGGGATCAATTTAAATAGTTTCACTTGACTGCATCGATCTTCTACGTCTGCTGCTATTTATTTGTTAAAGAGGGTCCTGGAGGTCTTCTATTACACGATAACTTTGCTGTAGGAGTGATAGACATCTCACTTTGTTATGTCACATGTTTCACAACTGGCTCAGGGTGCATTTCATCCACAGGTTAAGATATACAGTATCTAACACTACTGCCATTGCTAAGATACATTTCATTCACAGGTTAAGATATACAGTATCTAACACTACTGCCATTGCTAAGATACATTTCATTCACAGGTTAAGATATACAGTATCTAACACTACTGCCATTGCTAAGATACATGTATGCGTTTCAAACACTGCTACCAGCATAGAGTAACAGATGATGTATTTGGGTAATCCTGCGAAGGAAACTAATTTGGCTAAACTGCCGTGTCGTTAATAAAATAATGCGCCGTGGGCAGCACGTCTGTCGAGTAAGGGATATTCAATGATATGCTAATAAGCAGATAACAATCAAGTGACTGTCAGGACAGTCCTGATGGCAGGGGCGATATTGACGATTTCTGCCTGATGAATGGGTCCGCAGCAGCAGCAGCTCCAACAGTTCTGGGAGGACACTGGGAGAAAGCAACGGCATTATGGTGATTTATGTCTTATTGGCTGGAGACCTGGCCGCCCAGAACAATCCATAGGGTCTCATACATTTGAAGCATCTGCCGGCTTTAACGTTTGTGTTGCACAGATTTTAAGGAAAGGACATCTTTATGGCCATATCTGAGATAGGGGGTTTCTTTTATTGAGACACAAAGGAGATTCTTGTTTGGGTTAATATGATTGTGATGTGATATGAAATTTAAATGTATACAATTGAATACAGATACCACTAAAGTGTAGTACGTGTGCCGCGGATGAAAGAATCTTCACATCTTAGTCCAACTGTCTGATCATGAAAAAATCTCCAACATTGGATTTCACTTACAATGTGATGTGTATTTGTGTGTGTGTGTGTGTGTGTGTGTGTGTGTGTGTGTGTGTGTGTGTGTCAGCTACATTGCCAGTAAAAAAAGGCCTTGGAACAGCTCCATCTGATTTAATCTTCTCCTTCTCAGAAAGGTTTAAAGCAAGTAGGCTGATCAAAATCTACTCGCATTTACATAAAACATCCCCAACCGGAAAAAAAACAATTAATTATTTCATTTAAAGCACTGAGCATCATGCGGCGTACCGAATATACGCCGGGTGATTTCTCCTACTCTGCCTGCCAAACAGCGCTTGCTCACTCGACCACACAGGGGGGGAGAGCTGAATGCCGGCCGACAACATTGTCTGCTGCAGCAAGGGAATTTGGTGAGACAGCAGAAGAAAATGGATCAATCAGCGACTCAGTGTGGCTTCATTTTCCTAATTGCCAATTTGCTGTTCACAGTGAAGATAGGAGAAAAAAAAATGCCGTTACCTGCATTCTCTCTGCTGGAAGACATATGGAATTATATTTACAGCTTCCGAGATTTGTCACCCCTACTAACACATTTCTTGCACAGTGATACTGAAGACTCTGTATTGATTGATCGGTATTGATTCTTCGTTATTTTCTATGACGCCTCGGTTTAGCAGTTAGAAGCCGCCCCCCTGGGTGCTTTACTGTAACCAGGTGACTAATACTTTCCGGAATGTGCCGTCATGATTACCTCAGTGACTGCAGTGTGGGAAATGAAAGCTCACAGT
>NC_045152.1:2902495-2912495 GCF_900700415.2 Clupea harengus | reverse complement strand
ACTGCTCGGGCATGAGTTCACCGCGGACCAGGATCGGACCGACTCTAGTGGTTTTTTGCCATCTGGAAAAAATATCACATTGCCAAGGCTGGTACATCAACAGCGATTTAACCTTTTGATACCATATAGAATCAAGTCTGACCTGAATTAAAGTCAAGGTTTGACCTTGTTGTGACCTTCTTTTTTTTTTTAAAGCAATGAGATTGAAGTGCAGACACCAGTAGTATAAGAAATATAATGTATGAGTTATTTGCATAGAAGAGAAATGTAAGGGCGTTTCCCAAGGAAGATATTTGCCCTTGGCTATATAATGTAATCATTAGCATTCATACTCTGTTAAAAACCTCAGTAATGCCATTAGTGTTGATATAGCGAAGCGGATGTCTGATTTTATACTCCTTCAGAGCAGCAAGCGACATTCAATAGACACGAGAAATGTGTCCTCTGTGTGTTTGTCACTTTATCCAAACTGCACCCGAGACACGCAGTCTAGTTCTCTATAAAGTCCCTACCTCATATCCCTCCATAAGACATTATCACAATATGGCTTTCTGGTATTTTCTCTGGTATGAGGATTAAGGTTAGCTATTTGGTAGACGTATGTTATGTTGAGATATTGTATCTTTTTTTTATATTGGAAGTGCTAATCATTATTATGCTAATATTAACGACACGGTGTGGATATGCCGTTGTGTCAGTCCGCCGCTGTGGCTTTTGTCCTGCTAATCCGGTGCCTTTTGTGGGGACGGTGGAGCGCGCGGCAGCCATGCTAGGTGGAGCGAGCCAGCAGGGGCAGGCAGCTAGAACGTCTCCCCCGCTGGCGCACGGAGAGACAGAGCCAGGGCCACTCCCTGTCACACCATACCGGATACAGGTGGAGGGCAGGGACGGATGGAGTGGAAAGAGAGGGAGCGAGGGAGAAGGGAGGGAGGGAGAGAGGGAGGGAGAGATAGGCTGCCAGAGAGAGAGAGGGAGGAACAGGAGGGGAGACAGACACTGGAAATGCTGATTAGAACACCTTCTGTATAGCCTCCATTGCCGTGGCAATAAGCCGATAGCTGGTATTTTTAACCAAGGCTCCACCACAACTCTACAACACACACACACACACACATATGCACAAACACACACACACACACACACACAAACACATATGCACAAACACACACACATATGCACAAACACACACACACATATGGACATGAACAGACGCATACGCAAACACTCAAAGCATATACACGCATATGCACCTACACATTTATACTCCCACACATAGATGCACAAACACACACACACACACACACACACACAAATGCACCTCAACCCTCTCCTTAGAGAACATGAAGATGCATTCAGATCAGGTGACCAAAATGTCAAATCAATGAGAAATCGTCAATAAAACGAGCGCAGCTTCATGATTGGTGTGGTGAATTTGCATATTAACATGGCGGCTTCGGCTTCACCCTTCTGCAGAGGGGCCAAACCCACACACATACACACACACACACATGCACACACAAACACACACGCACACACACACACACCCACATGCAGTCTTCTTGCGATAACGCAGCCCAACCGGCCTGTACGTCAGTAATGCATTCAGGTGATGCATAATGCAGCAGATGAACATGTCCCCAGCCCTGGTATAGAGAGCTTATCTTCGCAAACCAATGTGGAACTCCTGATAAGGGATCCACGATGGGAGGTAAACTTAAAGGGTAAAAACTAACCACAGTACACTATGGAATAAATAAATAACCTGCTCATAAAAAAACGAATTGAAAAAAAAAAAAAAAACTGCCCGTTCTTGTCAGTCAGTTTCATTTATTGATTCAAGCGAGTTTGTTACTAAATCATGATTTCAAAGTAGGATCCATTCTCAGATCAATGCACCCCGCATCTCGCCTTGTGTAATTATCCTGATCTGTCTTTCTGTGTGGGAAAAGGCAAACATGCTTTGTACAATGGCAGGCGCCCACCCCCACACACACACACACTCACGGTAGAGCCTGGTGTTGAGTGATAATGTTGCTAACAAACATCGCTGTTCAACATAAACTATACATAGGTGTTAGTCATAGACCCTGAGGCACCATTCAATAAGGCAGCATTTAAGAGTTGTGTGTTTTGTAAAGGACTAATGTTAGCAGGTTAAGCTGCATTACATTTCTAATGGTTGCATGTTTCATAAAAGACTTATTTGAGAGGGTTTAAAAGGCATAATTCAAGAATTTCAGGTTCTGTAGAAAGATAATTTGAGAAAGTTAACAAAGGAGAAAGATATTTAACAACAAATGTAAATTTAATCTGTCCATTATTTTAGAGGTCCTTTATATAATTATATGATTACTGTGACCATTTCCCAATAATTGTATTACTTTCTTTTCTTTTGAAGACTGCAGTGAGTGAGGTATAGATAGTCTGACTGTTTTCTGTAAAAATGTGTTGATGTAAGATCAGCAAATTCTCCCAATTCTCCTTACAAGTGCAGCCTGTTTGTGTTTCTGTCACAACAGTTTGTGTGATCCTGTGTGTGTGTGTGTGTGTGTGTGTGTGTGTGTGTGTGTGTGTGTGTGTGTGTGTGTGTGTGTGTGTGTGTGTGTGTGTGTGTGTGTGTGTGTGTGTGTGTGTGTGTGTGTGTGTGTGTGTGTGTGTGTGTGTGTGTGTGTGAATGCTTCTCTGGCCCTTCAGAAGTCCAGTCAGGAGAAGAGAGACTGTAATAGCTGTCTGTAGTGAATATGACAACCAGGAGGTGCTTAACAATCGCTGTGCGGTTCTGTCCGACAAGCCACACCGGATCTCATCAAGCCAGATCTGAATTCAGTGGACTCTCTGTGAGCCTGCCACGGCGGCCATGGCGGCGAGGCGCAGTATGGAACACCAGCACTTTCACCTCATGAATTATTGATGCTCCGACAGCTCATGGAGGAGCAGAGCGAGGGAGAGAGAAGGAGAGAGAGAAAGAGAGAGAGAGAGGGAGAGAGGGAGAAAGATGGAGGAGAGGTGCAGAGAAGGGGAGAAAATTAAATCTGGGCAGTTGATTATGACCACCACAAGAAAGGCCGCTAACATGTTGAGTGATTCACGACACTGAGGCTGTAAGAGATTGAGGGAGGCCAGACTGCTCTCAGGCAAAATCAGTCAATCAGACACAGTTATGAGGCCCTCAAAGCACGGAGGGAGAGGAGAGGAGGGCGGACAAATAAAGAGATGTGGCCCTGCACAGAGCTGTAACGTCTTTGTGTTTTAATGTAGAAATACTCTACGCTGACATATATACGATGAGCGGTTAAAACGAGTCTTGTGGCTCTATGAGAACTGAACCTTTTTTTTTTTGCCTGAATGGAAAAAGCCAATTACACAATAACGCAGCAAAGAGACAACAATCAGTCTGCAGAGCTGAAGGGTCAGAGCGGTTCACGGAGCTTTCTGGAATGGTTGTGAGGATGTGTTGTGTGGTGGAGGTGTGGCGAGGTGTGGTGTGTGGCGTGGTGTGGTGTGGCGTGCTGTTGTGCGGTGTGGTGTGGTGTGGTGTGTCTTCTCACACACCAAGCATCACCATATGTCCCATGACCAGTAAATGACACGTGTCTAAAAGATCACAAATGAGTGAACATTAAATACATAAAAGACTACCGTATGAATACAGTTAGTAGCCCCGTGTCTGTGATTGTCAGAATCATTGCCTATAAGGGCAGTTAGCCCTACGAGATGGAGGCCATCCCTTGGCGACAGACCTGTACCACTTTTTATGATTGGCTGCTCCTCACAGCAGTCCTCCAAACACACACCAGCGCTTTCTTCCAGTCTGTTCCACGACTAGTGTATATAACTACGCATATATGCACAGGCAGTAAATGATCGCAGATGAAAACGAATTACATACAGGAGCAGTATAGAAATGAGCTGCTTGTCTGTGAAAGTTGTAACTCCTGTGCATATCAGAATCACTGTATAGTCACTATGGATAAAAGTGTCAGCTAAATACCCGACGTATATATGACCTTTAACCCTTACAAGATGGAGACCACCCGTGGAGCAGATTTGGATCCTTTCCGCGGTCAGCTGCTTTATCGGGGTGTGCCAGCTCCTCCTCACCATGTCTATTTAGGGCCTCTCACTGCTGATAATTGCCTTGTTGTCCACGCTAATATGACGACTAATGTCCTTTTCTGAGTCCACCCTGTTGCATGGCGATTAACTAATGGCTAACGAGGACTCCAAGTTGTGTGTTCCACTGAAGGGGCGAAGTTTAAGGTCAGCAGTGTTGAATGAATGAACACACGTGATCCTTTTTCATGTTTTGAAAAAGACGACGAACAAATCGAAAGCTCCTTTTGTAGCCGGTGTCATACAACATAATGTCATTTCATCCCTGTTCTCCTTTCTGACAGCGTCAGACTCCAAAGGCTCTGTGTGTGCGCGTATGTGATGTGCTTGTAGGGCAGACACATAGAGGACACTGGTGCTCGTCGGGAGAGAAGGAGAGGAGAGGAGAGGAAGAAAGGCAGAACATCGTCCCACTGACTGCAAAAGAGAGATAGAAAGGGAGAGAGAGAGAATGGAAACAGAAATAGAGAGAGGGAAAGGGGGAGATAGAGAGGGAGACAAAGAGTGAGTAAGAGAGAAATTAAATAGAAACAAAAATAGACAGAGTTGGAGAGAGAGGGAGAGGGAGTGAGAGAGAGAGAGAGAGAGGGAGAGAGATAGAGAGAGAGGGAGAGAGAGGGAGAGGGAGTGAGGGGGGGAAACGAGGTTCCCAGCTGGAGTCTTCGTTGACTTAACTGTCCATTCCAATCAGAGCATGAGCGCTCGATCCCCTCACACAGCCAGCAGTGCTCAGGCTTGCGGCCTGCTAAGCCCAGCCTAGCAGCTATTTTTTATCCTCCTGCTCGCCCCCCACAGCCCCCCCCCCCCCCCCCCCCCCTTCTCTCCCATATGGGCAAAAAAAAGGAGAGAAAGAGAAGTCTGTTTCTACCCTGACACGTCGTCTCCTGAGTCTCCTGAGAGCTGGGCAGAGCGAACAAGGTTGCTCAGGACCAATGCCCAATATGGCTGCCATTTTGTACTGCTCTGACTGGCAGCCTGACTGGGTGTAGGAGCCACTGTTGATGACCTGGGCCCATCCCAACACCAGCTCCTCCTCCTCTATTATTAGCAGCGCAGGCCAGAGGGGACATAGAGGATGTGAGGAGGTTATCTTCTTTTTCTGGGAGGGGGAATAAAGGAATGATAAATACAACCCAGGTTACTCCACTGCGACGTCTAAAACAACATGGCTGCCACGACCATAGTACAAGCACAGTCCCTAGGCATGTGTAGGTAGACATTTCATTAGAAATCGTATGGTTTGTCGCAAAAACATCAATTATGAAAGGTTTTTGAACATATTTGTTTAATGTATTCTAATAATTATTAATGTACTAATTTGGTTAGTTAATATGCATGCAAAGGCACAATACAGTCTAACCACACACAGTAGTGTGTAGTTGACAGTTTTCCGTTTAATTGTAAAGTGTCTCGACACCAGAAGCGAGACTGCAGGCTTGTAATCCGTAGCATGTAACGAGAGACACACGAAGTGAAATGTATCTCTAAAGCGGGGATTTGCCACGCAGAAGATTTACAGTGTCTGGGTTGTCTCTCTATCCACACATTCCTCCCTTCTTTTCCCCAGTCTTCTTCCTCTGCTAACAGTCCAATGGGTGTGCACAGTTGATGCTATCCCATAATATCCCTACCAGGCGAGTGAGTGAGTGAATGAATGAGTGAGTGAGTGAGTGAGTGAGTGAGTGAGTGAGTGAGTGAGTGAGCGGAGGGCTGGTCTGCTCTGTGCCAGGCGGCCCATGCGCGCCCATGCCAGAAGCCACACACCTCCAGTCTGTTTGCCAACCAGTCGGCCATTCGTCAGTGTCCACCACTGCGAGCTGAGAGGATCCCGGGTCACGGGTGTTCTATTTTAGCACAACTGCCAGGTGTCCTGGGACCTCGGGCGACACTTTTCAATAAATCAGAGTGTCTGCTGGTCTGTCTGTGTGTCTTTCTATTTGTCTATGTGTCTGTCTATTTCTCTCTGTCTGTCTGTCTGTGTGTGTGTGTGCCTGTGTGCCTATTTATTTGTTTGTGTGTCTGTCTGTCTCTTTTTCCCTCTCAGGCTGTGTTGTCTGTCTGTCACGCTGTCTGTGTTTGTCTCTCTGTCTCTGTCTCTGTCAGTCTGTCTCTGTCTCTCTCTGTCTATCTGTCTGTCTGTCTGTCTGTCTGTCTGTCTGATCATGGCTCTGTCTCTCCAGTGACAGTTCCAGGATTAGTCAAAGTCAGGGCGCTGGGGCTTGTTAGCTCCAGGCCTGTTTTTCGTCAGCGGGGTCAGCAGAGTGCTGCGTCCTGGGGGGGGGGGGGGGGGGGGGGGGGGGGGGGAGGGGTTGGTGACGCAGACTGAGTCCAATCTTTTAGCTCTAAAAAAAAAATGCTATCAGTCCTGTGGGGGTGGGGGGGTGGGGGGGGGTGGGGGGGGGTGGTGCACTCATGATAATGTCACAGAGCGAGAGGGATCGTGCCAACACTTTTTCTGCGTGAGTCGTCACACGGATGGGAGAAACGTGCTTTTTCACTCGTTTTCTAAAATCCCCCCCAAAATCACTGTGAACCAGGTTCATCACTAGAAAAATGTCCACGCAGAAATCCATGGAAATATATGTGAAACTACTCAGAAATGTCCCATGAAAATGAACCATTTCTCATGTGTGATAGTGAAGGTTTGTGATCTGCCAGAATATACATGAGTTGATAGCCTCTCTTGCTATGCATACTCTTGTTTAGCATTGCCCTGTGTTCTATTTCCAGAGATGGCAATGTCACTTCATGGACTGTAGTGTGTATGATTTAGTATGATTTTGTAGTGTAATATTCTGTAACTGACCAAACCAGGTCCTGTGCAACAACATGTTCTCATTTCCTGTAGTTTCTGTCCAGTCAATCAGCACCTCAGCAACCCAGGTGTGCGTTTACCTTTTAACGAGGTGACTCGAGGCCTGTCAGGGCATTGGGCCTACGGGACTGTGACGTGTACCTGTGTGTGACACACGATGTTTAATGGCTCCCAACTCCTCTTTTTCAGGCTAAGGACAGCGACGATGATGAGGAAGTCGTCCACGTCGACCGAGATCACTTCATGGATGAGTTCTTCGAACAGGTGAGATTGTTATGGTGTTTACAGGTAACGCAGGTGCATTGTCAATGTTTGTTTGCCATGTATAATCAGATGTTGTTATACATATTATATGGATATAATAATTTAAATACTATATTATGAAATACTACAATACAAATGTTTTGTAGGTCACTTTGGACAAAAGCACCTACCAAATGTGATCCTGCCCATTGCAAAGGAAGGGGGATTAGAATGAACCTTTTTTCATGGGAATCTGTAATGTGATATGATCGCCTCGATAACACACCAACCATGGCAGTGTATATGGTTAGTGAGATCGTTCCATACTTGCATGCAAGTGTTGGATCTTAGCAGTTCAAGTACAGTATTAGTAAAGTGCAGTGTGAAGGACATGGTGCTATATCTGTGGCAAGACTTGTAATGGACCCCACTGCAACCTGGAGTGCCTTTCCCTGGAACAGAGGTGACGCACCATCCTCCACTGTGTGGGCCTGTGGGCCTGAAAACCTCAAAGACACACATCAGCTTTAGCGTCAGTTTATCTTCAGTTTCTACTGAAGCAAATAGATTATAAAATAAGAGTTAAATAAGAAGCAAATAGATTATAATAGAGTTAAATAAGAAGTGAAATAGTTTCTACTGAACATGCCCACAGTGTGATAGAGCTGCTGGAAGAGTGGGCGCCAGACAGACCAGTTGTGTAGTCTGGATGTACACTATTGATCTCACCATCGGAGCCTATTGTGGGCAAAAGACCCCCTAATAATCTCCAGCCATCTTCCATCTTCCACCCTTCCCTGTGTCCTTCTCTAAGCACTTGCAATGTCTGTCTCCAGCGCTTCTACCAGTTCATGATCAGACCAAGTTACAAAATGACTTTCAACAAAGTAAATCAATTCAAAATTGAAATGCCCCCAATGCAATGAAACGTGGGTTCGTCTAATAAGAGGTAGAAAATGCACTTGTTCCCACCAGGACGCATTAGGGCACATCATTACTCTCTCTGTCCTTCCTTCTCCCTTATCAATATTCCTCTCTCTGTTTATGGCAAATTAGCATAGATCATTGGAGAGAGAATGAGAGAGAGAGAGAGAAAAAAAAAGAAAGAAAGAGAGAGAGAGAGAGAAGTGAAACCAGTTCATTTCTTAAATGATGATTCGGGGGGCCATGCAATCAGCAGATTGACTAATTGGAAAGAGTGTGCCCGCAGTCCCTGCATCCCCTCAGGGCCTGGCATTCATCCTCTCCCAGCGACAAGGTGCCCGGGCAGGCATGCAGGCGGGCGGGCGGGCGGGCGGGCGGGCACACAGAACAGCACAGAGATTTGTCATTGAACTCCCCCACAGTGAGACAGCAGAAAAAAAGAGAGAGAGAGAGGGAGACGGAGAGATGGAGAGAGAGAGGGAGAGAGAGAGAGAGAGAGAGAGAAGGCAGAGAAACAGACTCTGAATGTGCCCTGTGAGAATGTTCTTTCAAGGCACGTCCAAAAGGACTGAGAGGCAGAGTGGGACAAGGCTGGACGTCTGAGATGTCGTCATGGCGTCGGTGGGCATCATGTCAGAGTAGCCAACAAGAGGACCCCTATATCACACTCACAGTAATGGTTAGACTGGATCAGTGGAGCAGTGGCAGTTTATGTTACATTACGGGGCGACAGTGGTACAGTAGGTAGAGAAGTCGTTTAGTAATCAGAAGGTTGCTAGTTCGATTCCCTGTCGAAGCGTCCTTGAGCAAGACACTGAACCCCTAATTGCTCCTGATGTGCAGTGTGCCATCAGTGTAGATATAAAATGTGTATACATTGTAAGTCGCACATATGTAAGTCGCTTTGGATAAAAGTGTCTGCTAAATGACTAAATGAAATGACATGCTCTTAGTACTAAAATAGACAGCACAAAAGTACCCAATTAATTATATTCTTTAGGGTATATATATTGTTGCAGTAATTGCCAACAATAATTTAAGGCTGAACCACCTGCCCTAGAGACTTGGGTGTGTGTACATGTTAGTGTGGAGACCTCCCACTGCTGAAGGATCAGACCCAACACAGGCTCTATCAGCAAGGCCGCGCCCAGTGAGCAGAGATAGGGGAGTCACAGCCCTCTGCCTGCCCTCCACCCTCCTCCTTCTCTCTTCTCTCTGAGTGCAGTGGCACAATGGCACAGCCCCAGTGCAACCCCCTCCCCCCTCCCCTCAACAAATAATTAACATGACAGCATACACCCCGACGCTGCAGAGGGCATTTTTTGTTTACTGTGTGTAATCATGGCATTTTAGTGTTGTGTTTGTTTACTATTGTCACCGTGTATGACAGAGGAGAAGCACTTTCTTGCTTTTTTTGCTGTGCTGTCATGTTGCTGGGCTGGGCTGTGCTGGGTCTGCATCTCACAGTCAGACTGGCCTGGCCGGGGTCCAAATTGAGGCTGTCTCCTAGCAGGCAACCTAGTTGTTCCGCTACCTCACCCCATTATGGAGCGGTATTTATTTATGGAACCTGTTTTTGTCATCGCTTCACACAGCATTTCCGATTTTCTTGACCCTGTTTTTAAAGCACCGCTGGCCAGTCTTTTGTCAAATCACTCGTTCTTTCATGGGCCCTGCATGTTGTCTAATCATTCACCAAGGAGCTGCTCAATCGTGCCTTAAAGCCAAATGGACATTACAGTGCAGTATCATTAGTCATTGTTCAGGGGAAGTATTAAATCGAACGCTATGTATAGTATCGTCCACTTAACAGTCTACAAAATGGACTATCACTTACTCACTTAAAGTTGCTCCACCGGGCAGTCTATAGGTTTTTTGCACTTCCAAAGATTACCAAATGACGTT
>NC_045152.1:2779995-2897495 GCF_900700415.2 Clupea harengus | reverse complement strand
GGTGTTATTTATTCTTAAATACACTGTTAAATACACAATGTACTAATATACTAGATATTTAGATTTGCAGTAGTATGTATGTTACACAGTAGAAATTATATATACAGTATATATTTGATATTTAAAAAAGGTCATTACTTGCATTTTTAGAAATGTTCAAATCTAAACAGATCAAAATTGAATGTTTACAAAAAGCATTATTGACATTTATATCAGGCTGGTCAATTCTGACCGTAACCACAACAAGTGCAACCATGTTGTGAACACACCATGAGGGTTCAAGTCAATATCAAAATATTTTCCATTATACTCTAACCGACTGTATCTACAAAACATTTGAAGGTTATTGTAAATGTTCAGCCTTCATATCTGGCTTTATGTCTTGTGGGGTCAAGAGCGCCTGAGAGAACCATATTTCTACCTTTGAAATCTAGCCGAAGGCCTTTAGTGTTTGTGGTCTCTTCCAAGCTCTCTTTTTTTGTGTCTGTGTGCTTACTTTGGATTATTATTATTATTATTATTATTATTAATTTTTTTTCTTGTTGAGCGATGTCATCTCTCTCAAAAGGATACAGTATCACTGCTGCCCCCCCACCACCACACACAAACCCCCACCCCCGCCTCCAGACACCCTTCAACATGAAATGCTGGTCCCAGACAACAGTATCGACTATGAAGAGTAGTTGTGTGCAAACATGTTGATGCCACTTCAGTGATATATGACACGTTTCGCATTTGTACAATCAATTAACCAACAGGACATTTGAACAACACATGACCAACAGCAACACACTAACAATATGAGTGTTGTGTGTTAGTGAGGTAGATGGATGCATGTTTGTTTTGTGGATTTTATTTATAAGAATATCTGATTTTGTAGTTTTTTTTTATTTTGAAATATGTTAAATCTGCAAATTCTTCAAAACATCAGTTCAGAATTTCATTTTTTTCCAGTTTAGAACAGCACTTTGAATTGGCACATTCAGTCTTAATGAACCAAGTTCTTTGGAATACAGATTTTAACATGTGATTGATGAGGATTGATTAAATGAGTTCAAAGGCTAAAAAATGAATATAAAACCTCATAGGCCACCATTAGGGAAAATACGGGTACATATCAGACAATAATGTTCAGTCATAGTTTCATCATTGTGCTTTACAGAACATAAAGTCTTACCTTCCGTACGTAACATCATCCACAGGGATCCTGTTCATGAGAATGGGAGGGGTTTAGTAAAAAGCAGCATGCCAAATTACGTACTGTGTGTGGTCATGTGGGTCAGTGTACACTTCCTCCACAGAATCAGAATCAGAATCAGAATCAGAATCAGAATCAGAATGGGATTTATTGCCAAGTAGGTTTACACCTACTTGGATTTTTTCTGGTGTGAAGGTGCATACAGTAAACATAAAACATAAAAACATAGAAACACAATAAGTACTACACATAACATAAAATCACAAATAAGTACTACACATAAGAAAAGTACTACACATAAGAACCAAAAATCACAATATATACGATACAAATATATAAACAATGAATATAAAAAAAAGTAAAGTGTTCCGGAAACAGCATTAGGGAGTGGTTTGGTGGACTAAAAAGAATGCTGAAACTGTTTTATCTGTTGTATCCAATGGCAACATTTTTTTCTGGCTTTTTCTTGTCTCTCAACCTATACATGACTATGAGAGATACAGTAAAGAAAAGGAAAAGGAATATACTTCCTGGATATCATTTTATATTGACAACATGACTATATTGCATTTTGACTGTCTTGTTTACAAACAATGACAAAAGGACTTTTTTTGTGGCACTGATATATTCAATGACATAATTATTTGCTTTTGAGACAAGCACTTTGAGCGAGGGTTTTGGCAGGAAATCCATTGTGTGGTGCTGTTTCAAGAAATGCGCTAACTGTTGAAATGTTACGGATGATTTGAGAAATGTACCACGGCAACTGAGGAAAACACCAACTTCATATGGAAGAGCTAAGGAGTTAACTGTATGCTGCAGAGACACATACTGTAATTACAACACATAGGTCTTACGCAACTAATTGCACAGGAATCACAGTATCGTCATGCAAAGTATTACCTATAATTGCAAATGAAAGACTGAGTCGTACTCTCTGCACCTTTCAGCTAAGCTATATGCTGAGTGGAGAGGCCTACTGCAACAATAAAACAGCGCTGGCAATTTAGTAATTAATTACAGCTCGTTATGCACAGTTGTAATTAATTGGTGATAAATAAACATGCTATGCATATAGAGATGCCTCTGACGACGGAGCACACCACCCTGTCAGTAGTGTGCCTGTGTGTGTGTTAGTGTGTGCATGTGCGTGTGTGTCTGTGTGCGCGCGCGTGTGTGCGTGCGTGTGTGCGTGCGTGTGTGCATGTGTGTGTGTGTGTGTGTGTGTGTGTGCGTGCGTGCATGCATGTGTGTGTGCGTGCGTGCATGCGTGTGTGTGTGTGTGTGTGTGTGTGTGTGCGTGAGTGTGCGTGTGTCTGTGTGTGTGTGTGTGTGTGTAGGGGAGCTGGGTGGCTAGGATGCAGAGAGCTCTCTTTGCCTGATCTGTCTTCTGAGGTGCATCATATAGTCTTTGTGGAGGAGGGTAGATAGAAAAGAGGATGATGATGAGAAGGAGGGAGAGAGGCGAAGGAGAAGAGAGTGAGTGGGAGGGAGGGACAGAGAAAGAGGGAGGGAGGGAGAGAGTTGTGCAGTTGTGCACTGGAGAGAGAGAAAAGGCTGAGCTGGTTACCAGTGAGCTAGTGGCTCTGCAGTGAGCATAAATCAAGAGTGCAGGACTGCACCCGGCCACACACACACACACACACACACACACACACACACACACACCACACACACACACACACACACACACACACTTAAACTCTATAACCCCCAGTCGCCCACCCCACACACACATACACTTACTTGCACAGGCTGTCAGTCGTCTCTCTCTCTCACACAGACACACACACACACACACACACACACACACACACACACACACACACACACACACACACACACACACACACACACACTGACTTACACATTCTATACCCACACACACACACACCGCTTACAGCTCTCCTTGTCCACCTACTGATACTGAGCCTAAAGCCACCACACACTGTTACCACTCTTATTACTCATTATTACCCAGCAATACTCACTCCCACATACATAATTATCTCTAACAAACACACACACACACACACACGTACATGTTTAAAAAATACCGTATTCTAGCATATCCCCATCTCCCAGTAATGACATTTCTGTCACATTTTTTTCTCATCATAATTAGGTCTAATTTTCACCCTCTGTATTCCCCTCTTCTCATCTGTCTCTCACGTCTGCCTCAGAAACCAAGCAGGAGCTGGAGGACCTCACAGCTGACATCAAGAAGACAGCCAATAAAGTTCGCTCAAAATTAAAAGGTATGTTCAACATTCACTCTTTTTAAATGCAGGCCATTAGTGCAGACATCCTGGGGGAAAATGCATTTATGTCATACCCTTTAACTAGGTAAAAAAAATCTGTGTATATTGTCTTTTGTAAACCTGGGGAAGAAAATAGCTTTGTTCACTGTGCAATATTCCATTTATATGACTGTCTATTAATTAGATATTTATTCTGAGAGGATTTCATTTTTACCTGTGAAATGACAAAATAGTGGCATTCACTTCTTTGGGGAGAAACTGGCACTAGGCAACCCAAAGTCCTGAAATATTCAGTAAAAGATGTAAGCATTGTATTTTTTTACGGAATCATGCGGCACTAATTTATATTCATATACTGTACTGCACATACTGAGTCTTTATTTCAAAACAGTCCCTTCATTTCTTAGTTAATCTGTCAGTGCAAATCTGGCATCTGTCAGTGTAAATCTAAATGCGTATCTGTTGAATATTCTCTTCTAATTTTGTAGAAAATACAAAGGCTTTCAGATTCATAGTGTGGTGTGAGAGCGTGAATATGAAAGAAGGAATCATCCATGAGAATGTTCGCTCATGCACTGTAGAAGCTTCTGGGAGAGCGCTAGAGTCAAAGATGGAGAGAGAGACAGAGGGAGCTTTGAGGTACAGACAAAATATCTCTAAATAATTAACCTTAAGTGAGTTTAACCACAACTCTCCCCTACGCTATCGCACAGTTCAGTGCAAACCTCTTCACAGGTTGTCAGGGGATTTTGTCTGTGCTCTCACTGCTGCCCCGTCTTCACAACAACCCACCCCCATAAAACATACATTTAATCGCTTGTGCTGCATTCTGAGTGTAGCCGTCTCCCGTTTGCCGTCTCCTCATCGAAGCACCTCCTCACATCATGTAATTCCACTTCGCAGCAGGCGCTTACTTCAGACCCTAGACAGCTGCACCCCAGAGTAGTAATGGCTGAATTTAAAGCATCCGGCCAAATACATGGACTAAGTCTCTATAAATCGCCTGCACAGCAGCAGCAGCCTGCATTGATTTATCTGTGTGGGAAGACTTTGATTTGGAGCTCGGCTCGATATTAGTCACGGGATTTACAGCCTCTATGCAGACTTCATATTGGTCATTTTGGTTTTTCCGCGGGTCTGCCGCACTGTAAAAAAGAGCCCGCATTCAGTCTTAACAGCTGATAATTACTTGGCCCCTTTGAGAGGGGAGCGAGTGGGTTGAGGTCAACCCGTTAAATGTCTGGATTTGACAATAATGAAGGGAGGAATTACAGCTGCCTGCAGACACCACTGAAGCTGTGGGCTAATAGTTAGCGGCTCAATGCTAATTCATCGGGGTTCAAGGGCAGAGCGTTGTTCATATGGATGAGGGGACCATGAATCTGCTCAAGGGGGCAAAAGTTGAAGTGTGCACTATTATTCCATACATACACGCCTTCTTGAAATATTAATGTCAGAAATCTATCACTTTCTGCCCGGTATGCGACGCAGGGCGTATAACATCCACGGCTGCATGTGTCCACCTAGCAGAGCGTGTCGGTGGCGGTGTCAAGGTTTTCCCCGTGCCACTCCCCTCCTCTGGAGAGCTATAAATTGCATGCCTTGGCTGAGCGACGCGCTTTAGATTAAAAGCGCTGGCTGGATGCAAATGAATGTGAGCATCGGCTCCAGAATTTCTACATGGTTGCCTGTGCTAACTCCTGCCTCGTCACGCTCCTGCTAGTCCTTTCCAAAAGCTGCATTGCCCTGCCTATCTGTCAGCAAGGCTGGCAGAGGTGTGCAGAGGGGGGGGGGGGGGGGGGGGGTGTTGAGAAGCGAAACAGTAATCTAATTTTGAAGGGCACCCTGGAGCCAATGTCATATATGTGTACTGGACTATTAGTGCAATGAGCTCAAGTGTACCGCGCTAGCTTGCTTGCATGCTCTCATGTATTCAGTACAATACATTAAATTATAGTTCATTTCACTGTCAGGAGCTTGAAGACACACATATCAATGTTTAGACATTAATGCCATGCTGCCACGCTCCAGATATGGCGAAGTCTCTGGCTGTAGGGAGCTGGAAGAGAGTGACACAAAAAGAGGAAAAATAAAGAAAAGCGAGCCTGCCGTGCCGGCAACATCACTCTCGCCGTTGAGCCTGCGGCATCTCGTCGCCGACTGGCAGGATGTCAGGTCACATCTCAGTTAGCTCCGCGTCCCTCGGGGGCTGTAGCGCGGCTAACACACACGGCCCAAGTGCCCCTCCTCCTGATCGCAGATAAAACCTCACCTGATGCTAATCTCCGCAGCCCGAGCACACAGAAAACCCTAGAAATGATCCATTGTGGTTACTAAGAACTCTGGAATTGGAGTGAGGATTGTGATTCTCTTTAGAATTCTCACAACATTCCATTTTAAGCATTAAGGAATTGATAAATTCACACAATATTCCATCCTAGGTGTGAGAGAATTTAGAGTTCTCACAGTATTCCATTCCAGTTGTGAAGCCTTAAAAGTGCAGTGAGCACAAGTGTGTCATATCCCATGCAAGGTGTGACATCCCAAAGTCTCCAATGGGCTTCGGTTTGGTTTAACACACCCTTCTGTGATCTGTCTGTCTGATCAATGGCTTCAGTCTGCCCAGTTTGCGGTATTGATATTTACTCATGGTCGGGTATGCAATTGTTTAAGGCCGCATTAGCGAGACATCCACCAGCATTATGGCATATAGAAGCTGAGTCAGCAGGAGATGGAGGTGAAGTGTGGGGTGGGGAGGGGTGGGTGGAGGAGAGACTGGGCTTCACTCCAAAGGAAGTGCCTGTCAGATAGGGAGAAGGCAGGAGTAGCTTGAGAAAATAAGAAACTCCCAGTCATAAGAGCACCACTACACCTGGAAAGCCTTTACCTTGTAAATGCTTAGGCGACACCAAAATGGCTGCTCCACCATAGAGAAAAACACTTCCATCGGGGATGTGCACTGCACTGCACTGTGCAAGGCCTCAGACACCTTTTACATAACATTCACAGCAGCTCACATCATGAAATCCCTAAGGGTTCAGTTCAGATTTAGAGATTAATGATTAGCACTTGGTTGCTGGCCGATTAGAACATTGGGGATGGTTCAATATTTAAACACCCTGCAGCAGTGTCCGCTGGAACAAAGAAGTCTGGGTAGTATATTAATAGATGGCCCACATTATCCTTGTGCATGTTTACTCAAAGATGACTTAAAATAGTGATTACAAAGATGCTGTTAGTTAACAGCTCCATTGAAAGATTTAGTTAAACAGCATGTAAAATCAGAGTGCTTCTCCGTGTGGCACAAGAATCAATAAGGTATGTGATATTAAAGATTAATGTAAAGATGCCTTCTTTTCCCTGGCAGCACACGGATCTCGTTCATTTGACTTGCACCCACAAAAAACGGAACCGACTGTCCCAGACGCGCCAGATTTGGCTAAGAATCGGCAGCTATGGTGCCCAGCTTTGAGTGATTCACTGCATTATGAAAGCACATATCGCACTTCACAAGGGACAGCTCTATGTCTCTCATGAAAGCCACCACCAACAGAAGAGTGTGTGCGTGTGCGTGTGCGTGTGCGTGTGCGTGTGCGCGTGCGTGTGCGCGTGCATGTGCGTGTGCGCGTGCGTGTGTGCGTGTGCGCGTGCGTGCGTGGTGTAGACGAGACAAGAGTTTTCCAGTAGGTGTTGGGGACTAATCGTTTTTGAAGCCTCCCCTGAATTTGCTGAGTCGTGTTCTCTCTCCTCCTGTCCCTTTCTCCCTCCCTCTCTCTCTCTCTCTCTCTCTCTCTCTCTCCCTCTCCTCATTCTATTTCTCTCCTCTCTTTTTCTCTGTCTATCTTTTTTAATATTATCATCTCTGAGCTCCAGAGCTCCCCCTCATGCAGTTGTTTCCCTCAAATTGCATCACAAGGACTTTGAAGATGAGGCGGTCGATATCAAAGCTAGAGAACGGCCGGCATGTGGGCATATGGATGCTGGGCAGAAAACAACGTGGCGGCGGCAACGCTCCAAATAGAAATCGTCTTTCTCTCTGCTGTGGTTCACCAAGCGCTCGGTCGACTCCTCGTAGGAAGATGCGGCTAGTTTGTTCCCGAAGGAGATAAAAATTGGGCATTTGGGCTTAATTCCTCCCACGTGTCCTTCTGCCATATTAGATCAATGCTGCCTTTTTGTCCCTGTGTTGCTAAATGACAGAAGTTTTATATTGTGTTGGCCCTAACTGATTTAGAATGCATATAAAAGAACATTATACAATAGTTAGGTCCGCTCAAGTGGGGATATATCTTGACACCACCCCAGTCTGACTCTTCACCGTTAGTAATCACGCCGTGATTGATATATTTTAACTGGTGAATTGACGTCAATATTCCATTGATTCAAAGCAAGAGCAGAATGGCAGGCAGTGATTTAATGTTACATTTGACAGTTTTGGAGTCAGGAGAGGGAGCAAATGGACCATATTAACATGTAAGGTGAAGACAGGTGAGTGCACAAAGTAATATGCACAAATTAGCCTTCCTGACTCAACTTGGCTGCAGAGTGACAATATCCGTTGCTTGGCAACGCTTGACTCTGGTTAGAAGTATTTTTTGGAGCGAAGAATGAATAATTAAAATGGAGAAAAAAAATGAAAGAAATATAAATCTGGTATCATCAAACTCTATAAGTGAATTGAATGAGTTGATCACAGCTGTGGGGGTATCCAGCACCAACTCCACCCTCACTGATTTAGAATGTAAAGAAAGAACATTCTACGGTAATACGTGGTACTCAGCCACTATGCTCCCCGTCACTTTGTTCATTTTCCTTCATCACCATTGACTGCTTCCCTTGCCTTTTCTTACTTAATCTTAAAGATCTGAAAGATAGTGTGTGGTATTTTAGGTCATGGGGTACTGTGGGTGAGCTCCACCTTCCCCTGGTACACTCTTATGCTCTTCATCTGAGGGCCGCTCCTGAGGGGGTGACTGCACCAGAGCAGAGTTTGTGTACAGCTAACTGGCTGAAAATCACATTTGATATGAAATCTCCTCAATTACACACACAGAGGTTATAGTAGGATTTAATATCGCACAATATTTATGCATATGTCACTGAGGCAGTAGTGTAGAGACTATATAGCAGATGTAGTTTACCAATTAAAAATGTTGTCCTTCACTGCACATGAGCTTGCAGCTTGTAGCCTTTGAAGCAGGCGGGGAAGAGGAGGGCAGATATACTGCCTCCTCTTGTCACATTTCTATATTCTTAAATGCAATTAGCATAAAAAATTACCAAAATAAATATGAATGTTGAGCTTAGTCAGTTTTTCAAAATGGTGCCCAGCTGTGTTTTGGTGCGTTTAGCAGGCGGTGTGGCCCCACGCGAGGGACTGTTGGTGCGGGAGCGTCTCGGCCCAGCGCTCCGACCCTTCCCTGCCTCCCCAGGAGGGATCCCTGGGAACCCGGCGCGGCACTGAAGTGATAGGAATCACTTACATTCACAAACGACGCCCGCGAGATTCGCTCCCGAAGCAGCCGAAAGATTTCGCATCTGTTCAGAAAAATGTTTAGGCAAAATTGCATCTGGCCCCGGAAAGATATTCCTGGGGAGTATTTGCTTGATGGGTGTGCTTTTTTCTTCCAAAGGCAGAATTACATTTGCCTAATGAGGAGCTGCATACGGGCGGGCTAAGTGGGCTCTTAGTAATGCTCCTGATAGCTTTGGCAACGTAAAGAGACTTACTCTGCGGCTGGCTTGAAGAGGGGCGATCCTCAAACTCCCCAAGATGTCAGCATTTAGGGAAGCGCAGTAAAGCATAAATCAACCATAACATCTAAGCGCGGACAATTTCCTCACACACAGCTTTAGTTTCTGCGTGATAATTAGAGACCCCAGCAATGAGCTTCCCATGGCGGGCTGTGACTGCAGAGTGGGCCCTTCTTTGGTGTCGCATCAATAGTGTATTTCTCTGGTGTCGTATCAATAGTGTATTTCTCTGGTGTCGTATCAATAGTGTATTTCTCTGGTGTCGTATCAATAGTGTTTGCATACCAGGTTTTGTGATTCTTTAACTTCATTGATTAAATGTTTTGTGATTTTCATGCGTTCCCTCTCAGCAATCGAGCAGAGCATTGAACAGGAGGAGGGCATGAACAGATCATCCGCAGACCTGCGAATCCGGAAGACACAGGTGAGCTGTGAAAGCAATACAAATTTAATTTGCCACTTTTCGAGGTGTGTCTAATTTATAAAAAAAATTATTACACTAGAAATTGTGAGATTGTAGGACAATAATGGTGCTTTTGTTATTGTTCACAACTTGGACCACAACGCGGACCTTACCTTTAACATTCCAAATGTTCAAAATACCATGTAAAATAGCATTGGATTCACACTGATGGAAAGAAAGCTGGATATCGTTCTGTCACTGTTACTCCAACTGCTACATACAGCATTTCGTTTTGTCACCACGCAGAAAGGTACCCGCTCTTAGCATCATATAAATAATAATGACAGGCAAGTCAAAAAAGTGCTCTGTGATCTTTTTTGTGCTCATCCTCATTATGTTCCGTGATTAAACCACTCTAAGGCTTTGCCCTGTGTCCTTTGACCTCACGCAAGCCTCCCTGTCACTGGGAAGGTCTGAGTCTGCACAAGAAAACGAGTTTATATGGTAAAAAAAAAAAGGTTAATGTGGAATTTTTCAATTCTCCAATAACGGTGTTGGCCCTCCTCAGGGGTCACCTGTGCCACGACTCTGAGGGGCCTGTAGTACTTTCCAGCATTAAGGAGACTGACGCAACTGGCTTAGCGCTAATTAACTTTAATGTAAATGTAAGACAGTACTCCTTTACTGGAAACAGGAAGCTGTTAAGTGCACCTCTCAGACTGGAGATGTTGAAATAGGTCCTCTTTAAGATAATAGTGAGGTATTGACCAGGAAGTAGAACATATATATGTTGTTAAGATAATAGTGATGTTCTGACCAGGAAGTAGAACATATATATGCTGTTACGATAATAGTGATGTAGTGACCAGGAAGTAGAACATATATATGCTGTTAAGATAATAGTGATGTAGTGACCTGGAAGTAGAACATACGGTATATATGTTCTTAAGGTAATAGTGATGTAGTGACCTGGAAGTAGAACATATATATGTTGTTAAGATAATAGTGATGTAGTGACCTGGAAGTAGAACATATATATGTTGTTAAGATAATAGTGATGTAGTGACTAGCGATGTAATGCTTTACTGTTTCATTATTCACATGGCTTTTTATGGCACAAGATGAATATGCATCACTATAATACACCTTGCCACAGGCCCGTATGCCATTTCTACAGTGCACAGTGAGATGCGAGTTAGGAGCATCCTGAAAGAACAAATGATAAATGTTTAGCAGCAGCCCTACTTTCGCCATGCCTGAGGTGGCGTCAGCACTGCATGGTGAAAGGTTTCAGACAAGCAGAAGGACGTTGGAATGCTAAGAATTCTGTGCCTACCATCTTTTCCGTCAAAAAACGATCTCTAACTTCAGCGTTCCCTGAACTTTTAGCCAAAACGTTTTTTAATCCTCTTCCGAGCCCCGCCTTCAGGAGTGATTCGGATTGGTTCTCCCAAGTTTCAGATCCCTTGAGATTACTTGAGATCCCTTGAGATTACTTTGATGGCGTTGATATAGAACCTACTGGATCTACTTCATAGATGTCCCATTATATGAGAAATATCAGGACACCCAGCCCTGCCAGCCAATCAGAAAAGAGTGTTTCTAGTTATATATGTTAAATGTGCGGCCATACGTGACTATATATGGTTTTGAAAATGTCTAAAGTGCCTTCCAATGCATTCTGTATGTCTGGCTGCGTGAGATTACAGCAGTCCACACCTATTGAGGCATTCTGCCTCTGATTCACCCACCTGGTCATGGTTACATGATTGTCACACATTTCACACTCCTCTCGCAGCTCCGTTTCCTGTCGCTCGTTCACACCCGTGACTGTAATTCAAGAAGAGTGATAAACGGCCGTACCTTTTCCCCTCCTTCTCCTCTGTATATCTTAACAGCTCACAAAAACCAATGGCTCTGTCATGGTGGGCCTTGCGGTAGACAGTGCACATCATTATTTTCTATCTCCCAGTTTCACCGCAGCGGCTAACGTGAGCTATCATCGCTCCTGCCGGTACAACAGAGGGGAAAGAGAGCTCACCTTGGCACAGTTTTTCACTTTGATGTCACTGGTAGCAGAAGACAGGCTTGCCTCACTAGTGTTTGTTCATTACCGTTCATAACCGTTGTTATGTAGTGTATATGGCCCGTGTGTGGCTTATCATGACAATGAAACATGGATCTCATAGAGGCAGAAGGTGATAACAACTATGCCTTTATGCGGCTGTACTGCCGTATATTGTGGGGAGGATATATGTTCAAACCAAACTACAAATCTGGAACATACCATCACTTTCCAATCTCTAGATATATATCTGTCAAGCCTCTGGCTTTGTATTTATGTATGAAGGGGAATGTACTTGGACACATTCACATTCTCTCTCTCTCTCTCTCTCTCTCTCTCTCTCTCTCTCTTACATACATACATACATACACACACCCAGATACACACACACACATACATTTTTTTTGTGTTTTGATAGCCTCTGGGTCAGTGATCTGAAGGATTTAAGGGCTGTGGTTCTCTGGTCATCCTTGGTTTGACCCCTGCAAGGCTGTGAGCAGGCCTGCTCAATACTGCCCCTCTGGTGGCTAGAGGAAATGCAGTGGCAGTCCCTGGTGCTGCAGCACCAAAAATGGCTGTTATGTCAATATCAGTGAAGTTCCAGAGCTTCAAACCATGATTGTCATTGGGCACAACTGATTTTAGTGATCTCTTTGGTGAATTTGTGGCTGTTTTTGTATTCGTTTTACATTTCTTTTTCTATTTTCTGGGTTTTCTGACTATCTGCCTGTTTTTCCTTGTCTCAGCACTCGACACTGTCGCGTAAGTTCGTGGAGGTGATGACTGAGTACAACACCACGCAGTCTAAATACAGAGACCGCTGCAAGGACCGTATCCAGAGGCAGCTGGAGATCAGTGAGTGACAGGAGGAGCCAAACACACACACACACACACACACACACACACACACACACACACACACACACACACACACACGTGCCTTCCATACCTCCTCACAAACAAAAATACCCGCAGCATTCAGAATGCATACTGAGTCCAAATACAATGATCAGTGAATACCAGAAGGCCAATCAAAAACACACAAACACACTTCTGTTTACATACACACACTCACAGCCATACACTACTAAAAGCACACCCTTACGTACACAAACAAAGTCAGACAATTAATGAGCTCAGACACACACACACACACACACACATACACACACACACACACACATACACACACACCACACACACACTCCTAATTTCACACAGATTCCCATTCACAAATCAATGAATATGCTTTTCACTCAGGCATGAACTCTCCCTTTCAATATGAATAATCCAGCCAGATGTATTGGGTAACACTGGTCAAACTCACAGCATTCCTGTCATATTCCCTGACCATTCTTCCTTCAAACATGACCCCCATTACAGTGATTTGTGTGGACAGGTGTTTTGGTCCGTCGAAGGACCCCGGGTCAGTCACTGACATAAAATATGACTGACAGGTCAGCGAGGCTCTGTACAGGGCGGCTCTTTTACAGCCTTCATTTCAGTCTGTGGGAATGACACGGTATCACTGTAACCCGAAGAACAAGAGTGGTTTTGCACGTGATACTTTGTTTCCTTGTAATCAAAGAATGTTTTTAAGGACTTACGTGTTGTGGGAATCTTATGCACATAGCAACTGATTCTGGAACCGATAAGGCCCACACTAGCCACAGACACGGTGTCCATGTTAGTATGTTAGCATATAAGAACAGGGCCGAGTTCATTTCAGAGTCGGACACGATTTCAGTGCAGGTTGTACTTTTCATATTGGCACAGCCTCTAACTTGCACATGTGTGTGTGTGTGTGTGTCTCGTCTCTTGCAGCTGGGAGAACAACCACCAACGAGGAGCTGGAGGATATGCTGGAGAGTGGCAAGCTGGCCATTTTCACTGATGATGTGAGAGCGCGCAACTTAACGCCATATGCTCATATCCATACGCTCACAACAAGCAGCCTTTTAAAGCAGCCATTCTCATCCTGTTTGCAACGTGCACAAATTACCCCAGACAGAGGGAACATGCTCGTTCCCTGCCTTCTGTGTCTTGTCATACAGACAGGCTATACATAGACTATGTGTTGAAACGCAGGTACTTAATTGCAGGAGTGTTCGTGTAAACTGCCAGTCTGTGGAAACATTTGTGTAGTCAATCCACGTGATATAGAGATTGACAGAGCGGGCTGCCTTCCTGCTCTTTAGTTTTCCTGTATTTGAACAAAACCAATGCTGTCATCTCGTTCTCCCTCTCTTTGTCTCTCAACTGCTCTTGTACTCGCCGTCTTCACAGATCAAAATGGACTCCCAGATATCCAAGCAGGCCCTCAACGAGATCGAGACTAGACACTCTGAGATCATGAAACTGGAGACTAGCATCCGTGAGCTTCACGACATGTTCTTGGACATGGCCATGCTGGTGGAGAGCCAGGTAAATGCACACACACACACACACACACGCACACACATACACATTGAAATCCTCATAAACACACACACACACATTAACTCACACAAAAGTGTACATAAACACTCACACATCAACACAAATGCACAAGAAAATTGTGACCGTTGGCTTTGGTTCTACGCGCAAATGTTACGATGGACAGTCAGACTAAAGATGTTGCTTGTAGGATGAAAATGGTGTTGAATCACCTCTGAATTCTAGGAAGTGAACACCTGAAGTCCGTGTCAAAAGGTTTTTTTTTATAGCCCCTTGAAGCAATTGCTCTTGAAGAGTTTTATATTTATTTCTATTTCAAAACACTTCCTCCCATGCCATTGACTCCTGGCAGCCATTTTGTTTTCAGAAGGCAAGGCTACCAGTACGCATCCCAGCCGGAGGAGCTCAGGGTCTGAACTAATGGATTCTGAAAACTCCAGGCCTATTGGCTCGCACAGGCAGGCTCCTCCATGCCTGCCTTTTTCTATTTTAGCAAGGGACCTCACGTAACCGCAACCTGTCACCATTTTTTTTTTCCCCCTCTCCATAATTCCTCCACACTAAATCCCCTTGAAAACAGAGCAGGATAGTGAGGCAGAGGCGGAGGCGGAGGCGGAGGCACTGTCACTGTGTCTGGACCCCCTCACCGTAGGCTATACGCTCACACAGCACCGAGGACAGCCAGGCTGCACAAGCCCTCAGCAAGGACTTTGATATTCAGTGGCATGGAGATAATTACGAGCTGTTAATGCAAAACGTCACTGGACCAGTTTAGGTCAGTGTGTCCCCTACAGGCCTCCGTAGAGACTGTCCAGTGCTGCAAGCACAGTTTTGTTTTTGGTTCATGATAGATAGTTCCAGAACTAGACTCAGAAACAGACCCTGATCTGGAACCCAAGTAGATGCTTACCACCTTAACTCACTCTCTGGTACAGCCCTCTGGGATTAATAAAGTATCCATCTATCTATCTATCTCCATCTTAACCTACAGCCTGTGCAGCTAATCTACTGAAGCACTTGAATGGCTTCATTTTGAGGGTGTCTTTCAGCCGTAGCCTAATTGAATGTTGGTTGCTGAAACAGCACTGTTATTCCTCGTACATGAAATTCCTCAGCATCGCGTAATCCATCAGTATGACCTAAATTATGGAATCGCTCCTGGGGATGAGCGGAATATGCCTGCTATGTTTAGCACATGTACTATAAAACGTGGTTCTGCGTGCGCGTGTGTCTGTGTGTGTCTGTGTGTGTGTGTGTGTGTGTGTGTGTGTGTGTGTGTGTGTGTGTGTGTGTGTGTGTGTGTGTGTGTGTGTGTGTGTGTGTGTTAGGGAGGTTAATCATGTCTTCCAGCTACAGAGAATATGAATGGCATACCTTGTCTCCAAGGATGCTATGTAGTGCACCTGGCAGTGCTATTGTAAGAGCCTTCCGTGCAGGACTGAAATGTATCAGCCAGAAAGGTTACCGGTTTGTATTGATGCACACCTACACACATTGTCTGAGTAGGTCATGTATTATATAATTGGTTTTGAGGTTCAAAAAAGCAGCGCTGAGCAGTTGAAAGGCTCGGCAGTAGTGAGGGCACAACAACAAGCTGTCAGGAGAGGAACACATGCCAGATGGCTCCTTAGTGTAAAACATATCTGGGACCGGATCAGAACCAGTACTGGGCCAGGTCTAGTTCAGGTTCTTTTGCTGAGGAAATGGGAGATGGCGATGAATTAATATATAGTAAACATATATACACACAAATAGTGCGAAAACAAGTATTAATATAAGATGTATGAAAACAAGTATGAATATAAAACAAATATGAGTATTGAATACGCACCTGTAAACACACATAGTATATGAAAAGTATAGTAGAGGATGGTCCATTCAGACAGTACATTGCACTGAATCCCAGAGATGCCATGAGCGACATGTGAACTGAGATACCTAGACTCAGATGCAGTGAACGGTTAAGTAACAGAGTTCATAAAACATACAAGAAGTACAGAAATGAAGCCTAGCTTAGCCTCCGTCACTGCTGTCTCCTTCTTCTCAGTCACACAGGGGGTGAACAAATCTCCTAAAGAAAATAAATGCATTTCCTGTATTGGCCACACATACTGCCCTGTTTGTCTGGTAAATCCCTCCACAAACCCTGTGTTTACCCTTGCTTTAAAGGTCAGAGGTTAACTTGTGGCGAAGAGCAGGGGGGGTGCTAAAACCCTGAGTCAAACCGAGGTCTGTTTACACAAACCAGGCAGCTTTAGCTACCATAACAGCCTGTGTTGTTTCCCCTAAGTGGCGTGGAATCTATAGAAACCCCCAGGGCTGTGAACATGTAAGCAATCTTATCTGTTATTATCTGAACACGCACCATATTAGACCAGGTCTCCTTCAGTTGGGAACGCGCTGGTGTGTTTTAGCGGCTGGTGGGATTGTTGACACTGATAACAAAGCTGATCAGAACAAACCCATGCCTAAGACAATGACAACAGAAGGGGCAGAACCTTTGCAAAGCATCTGAGTAGTGTTAAAATGACCCAATTAGGAAGTAATGAGCTTTTTTACAACAGCTGCAATGGGTTACTTGCAAAACTTCGAAAGCTTTTCTAAACATTACTTAATCCTTGTAATGTTTGGATATACCACTGAGCACAGGGTCAACACTGAGTCTGATTTGCCATAGTTGTGAAAGGGTCCTGAGATCTTTGGTTGAGTCAGTAAGAAGAATGTGTGTGTGTGTGTGTGTATGTGTGTGTGTGTGTGTGTGTGTGTGTGTGTGCTCCTTCTTTCTCCATCTGATCACATGACTGTGCCAATTTTCCCAGGGTGAGATGATTGACAGAATCGAGTACAACGTGGAGCACTCAGTGGACTTTGTGGAGCGGGCTGTGTCTGACACCAAGAAGGCCGTGAAATACCAGAGCCAGGCCCGCAAGGTTGGTGCACACACACACACACGCACACACACACACAAGCGCACACACACACACTCACTCATAGTCATTCTCACTTGCATAAACATACACACATGTACACACATTGACACACATATACACACCCCTACACAGTGTCGCCACGATATCAACATTATAACTTTGATGCGATACCTGCCTAAATATCCCGATACCGAACTGAATACGATACCACGTCAAAAACCTCAAACATCAGGATAAGTAATGTAATAATAGATGACAGAACATTAACATTAATTACCAAAAAATAAAAGAATAAATAATATTTTCACAACGCTAATGCAAGGCAGTGGAGGATGTGAAAAGAAGAACAACACGAGTGCATTATTGTACCATAGTTCATACATGTTAATATCCTACCAGGACTGAAGGAGCTCTTAATTAGGATCAGCTCTTTACACGTTCACATCTCTCCTCCATCACGTCACAATGCTGCTTCTAGAAGGTTCAATCCTTTCAGAGGATTTCTCCCTTTTGCAGGAATTCAGGTTGCTTGAATTTACAACATTAATAATTGGATTGTAATATGTGATTTCCACAATAGTTTGCAACCAGATATAATTTATTAAACAGCATTTAATAAGATTCAGTAGACCTCCTTGGCTGAGGTCTGTGCTCTACTCAGTGCCATTTCTAGTGATAGAAATGATGCCATACAGGCCATGATAACCATTACCAATAGTGATTGCTCAATATAAACCATTACCAATAGTGATTGATCAATATAAACCATTACCAATAGTGATTGATCAATATAAACCATTACCAATAGTGATTGCTCAATATAAACCATTACCAATAGTGATTGCTCAATATAAACCATTACCAATAGTGATTGATCAATATAAACCATTACCAATAGTGATTGAGTATAAATTGATCATTGATAATTATCTGCATACTCTGACACACCTGATGTTTAGCAGATTGCAATCGTTACTAGTGTGAATGTTGCATTTGCATATAGAGATGAAACAAGTTTGTTTGGCACGAAATAAGTCGTTTGACGTATATTTTAGGGCTAGGGGGCATGATGTTATTATGCTATCTGTCACAATTATTTGAACAGGACGGCATGTCTGTCGGCGAGATGCTTTGCCAAGTCGGTCACGTTGGCTGGCTGCCTTGGTCTGCGTAGGTTTAAAACATCTTTTACAGATGGGCTTTGCGTCCGTGGGCTTGCCCTAATGCCATATTTCACTTTGTGCGTCTGCATCTGTCAACAAGCCATGGACGGTCAGCAAGAACACTTGGATTTGCATTAGATTTCCTTGTGTTTGTTTTGTCCCCATGAAAGCTGCAGAGTGCATATGAGAGAAAAAAAAACAGTTGGCCTTCTCACTGTGCCAGCAAGTAGTGGAGGCAGGGTGCTGCACACACACACACACACACACACACACACACACACACACACACAGACACACACTGCGCAGCTGTCGCACATCGATGCAACTCATAGGATTCACACACTATTATTATTATTATTACACACTCTTATTAAAACAATGTCATTCTTGAAGCACCGGTGCTATTAAAATTGGGTTTTTAACGTGGGCTATTATTGCGATACCTTTCTAGTAGTGGTATACTGTGTAACACTACTCCCACTTGCGTACACATACACAAACCTGCTTCAATAACACCCACACTCACGTGAACACACAAACATACACATGTAGATTCACACACACACACACACACACACATACTGATGCTCACATACGTATGTACTGTATACATGCACTCGCTCCACTGCACTTCTTAAACCCCCTTACACCACACCCAAACACCCAAAACAAACATTCACACACACACACACACACACACACACACATATAGATGCACACCCATATAGGTGCACACACAATCCACCTATTCACCTCTCCCCAAAAACACACACACACACACACACACACACACACACACACACACATACACAGAACTTATTGAAATATACAGCCACACCCCACCCCAATGGTCATCCATGCATTCACAGACACACACTCCCATTCACACACACACACACATGTACTGTGTACATACGCTCAGGTCCACTCATAATACCCAACTCAAGGAACAAAGGCTTCACTCTCAGAACTGGAACATCACCCTGCATGCCTGCATTTAGTCTCACAAACACGCCCTGGTAGGCTTAACACACACACACACACACACACACACACACTGTCCCTAAAGTACTTACCTGGCGGTGCAAGCACACAGCACATACAGGTGCGCATACAGGTACAAATAGTTGGCGACACATTTTAACCCATGCTAACCCATGTTCCATTATGACTATTAAGCGCTATTAAGTGCACTCTGTAACGCATACGCCTATAAATAAAGATCATGGCAACATAGGTAGGATATTTCTGTAACAATGCTTGGTAACAGTTATTACTTTTATAATGTGAATTTCATATGGCTCTAACCCTAACCCAGTTTAATGTTGTTAAAGACCATAAGAGTATGTTTGCTCTTTTGTTACTGAACATTTTACTCTGTGCTCAGTGCTAACACTGTGACAACAAGGGCAGCTATGTAACATAAGAACGTGATTGAATATTTGGATTATTTTAAATGTCTTGTTAAAATGCTGAAATCTGTTTGGGCCTTTTTCCCCCCCTGCAGAAGAAGATCATGATCATAATCTGCTGCGTCATCCTCGGAGTCGTCCTGGCGTCCACTATCGGAGGAACCCTCGGCTTCTAGACGAAGAAATAAGAAAGACGAACGACAAAGAAAAAACATTGAGAGAAATATATCACATACAATACGAGATAAGGAAACTGTTATTAAGGGGGTTGGGTGGGGTTGAAAAAACAAAGACAAAAAAAAGCAAACAAACAAACAAACAAACAAACACTACACGCTAGCTGACTAAATACATGCTGTATACAAAAAATGTGGGTACGAGAAAACATAATATGATGTACATGTAAATGTATTGAACATAAGACCATAAGAAACAGCACATGGGTTAGCTTCCTGTAAAGAAATGTCGTACAACATTTTTCTTTCTTTATTTTTTAAACTGTTTCTTTCGTTTTTCGGGGGTCTCCAGGATAGTGCCAGATACTGCTAAATTGTTTGAGTTCCCGCGAAGTCAAGGATTTTATTTGAAGGGTTGCATTCTCGTGTTTGTTGCACAAACTTTACTGTAGAGTTTTAGAGAGAGGGACTTCTGTAGCTAACACCATAGCCACTAGAGTCACGTTTCGTTGGGAGGGATTTCAGATTCTCCAGACTGCTTCTGGGCCGTTGGTTCTGACTGTCAGTCATTGGCCAGTTTGACTAGTACAGTTGTGAATCACCAGAATCCAGATAGTAGCTGACATGGGACCGGATTGGGCCCCACATTCGGATTCATCTCAAGAGTTGGCTGCTATCGGGGGTTTGGTGAAGAAAAAACCTCACAGCATGACCTCCAAACCTCTGCGCCGTTGTTTAATTTGGCCAATAAGAGCTTTTACTTCACAAGCACACAGCTGAGGAATAGGCACGGGCCAGTTTGAAGTGGCCCACACGTGCAGGAACCCCCCAGGGTCTCGACCCTAAGCAGTAGGCCTCAGCAGTACACCTCACAGGCCCTGGTTTTGCATTACGAGAAACCGAAAGAAAATACAGTCTCTGTACTTTGGGCCTAATCTGCCGTAGTGCGACTGTGGAAGAAAGGAAATGTTACATTTCTGAAATAACACAAAGAGAGACACGGCAGGCGAGGTACAACCACGTGTCGACAAGTTGAACTATGCAGTTTTGACAAACGAACGCAGAGTGAGAGTTTTGCCACCCTCACCCACCCCCCCCCCCCCCCCCCCCCACCCCCAAACTAAAGGGTTGAACCAGCACCAAGCAAAAATATGTGAAACCCGAGAGACAGTGAACGAGAACATTTTAGCTGTTGATGCTGTTCTAAAGATTTTTTCTGAAAATGAAGAACGTTTAAAAGTACAGAAGAAAAACTTAACAAAGGAATTTCAAAAACTTGAAAATTTTGGCTAGCCTTGGTGTAGTCCTGTATTGTCTTGCAGAGGTGCTTAGTGCTAATGTGGTCATGTAGTCCGTGATGTGTCCTGTGACTAATAGTCAGTTTTGCATTTCAATGTGGTTTTTTTCTCCTTATTTTACCCATAGTACCTCTTGGATGGATGGTGAAAGTGATGTTGATATATTTGAAAATACATATAGATATATATATATATAGATATATATATATAAATATAGAGAGACATAATATACGTACCACTCCAATGAAGTTTTATTTTTCCTAGCAGAGGTATAGTCTACAATACAATACTCAAATATACTATATATCCAGTTTAAACTCAAACTTAAATCACACAGTGCAAACAAACATTCTGCAGGTGATGGCTCAGATCTTTCAGAAAGTTATTTTCTTTATTCTCGACTCATCAGGCTGAGAATGGCTTGACTTGCGAAATCTTGGTGCTACTTAGTGTTCCCTGTGTGCAGACTCTAGGACAACACCTGTCATCCGAACGCCTCGAAGACCCTACCTAACATTATCTGCTGCGATTGGCAAACCTCTCGAGAAGTGCTGGCCATGAACAGACACTCTGTGTCCAAAGGTTAGGGTTAAGGATGAGGAAAGGGGAAGCGAGTCCTGCGGTGACCTGCCTGTAACTGAGGCCGAGCCACACCAGATGCAGGACTATCATAGCTAATGCTAATGCTAACGCTAACTCGCGCCACCTGAGTGACGAGATCTCCTGTTCTCTCAGAAAGAATGCTGAGTGAGCAATGCCAGCAATATATTCTTCTTCTTTTTTTTTAAAGGATGAACCTCCAGAAACCATGTTAACTAGTTTAGTAAGGTTTCACAGACTGTGCTTCCCATTAATGTAATTTTGACCTTCATTATCAGAGTGGTTTAACTTTTATATCCATCGGAGTTACGCAAAAGAAACTGCTGGCATGTGGCTCGTTATTTCAAAAGAATCAATGTGTGCTTTTTCGTATGTTGTGTTGAAAATGTCAACATCGGTTAATTGTGGCGTGTACTTGTTGGATGATAACTTAAAAATAAGAGCCAGCACTATTCACAGCCATTTCAAGGGGCTGAAATTCCTTACCAAATGCGACTGACATCTCACATGTAGAGCAGTCAGAGTTTTGTCTGTTCGGCCCAACAAACTAATCCCTAAAGAAACAGACTCATAATTAAGCTTAGAATTATTCCCTTCTGTGTCTGAGCTATGATTAGGTTTTGATGGGGTGTCGTTTTAATTCCCTGTATAATGTCCTTGCCTACCCGTTTAACCCAGATGGTCTTAATGGAAGCCCTCCCCGCGAAACAGACCAGGTTTAGTCAGTGCGAACCAACCGTGATAGATGACCGACTCGATAGATGAATCAGGTACACAGAAAAGCAAAGAGAAGTATTATATTCAATACATTTAACAGTGATCAACAACAAAGGGGGGACCAGACTTGTGTCCTCCGTCATGCTGACCGACCACAGGAAAGCATGTTTTCTTTGAAGTTTCTGTGTATTTAATGTCCAGCCACTAACATGTATGGTTAAAATGGGGTTATATCTATTTAATCTATGTCGTTGTGGGAATTTTTTTTGTTTGTTTGTTTGTTTTGTTGTGTTTTTGGAATTTCCTTTTTTTGTTGATTTCTTTTTTTTTTTTGGAAAAAAAAAGGATTTTACGGCTTGAGAGCCCTTATCTGTTAAGGCATGCAACTTTCGGCTTTGTGGGTTTGCATGATGGTTTCCGCTCTCGATCATGTGTGCACTTTACAATCAAAGAAGAAAAACACTGTCCCTCACTGTCACTTGTTCATACCCATCTAACGCCAGACTCCGGAGCAGATCTGGCTCGCGTCCGGCCCCGACCCGGCCCACAGGCGACTGCTGTGTGGGGATGATCAATTCCTTTAGGCTGTAGATTTACTTTTCAAGGGTGAGGTGGGATGGGAAATGGGACTTTTTTTCTTTTGTTTTGAGTCTTATTATAGTTATTACACTCTGGCGGCCATTGATCTTTTACCAGAAGCCCATTCACACACCACAGCAGCTACCGTACCCCTCACACACAGAAAGGTCATAAAGACCCTGAGCATAAGCAGATGTGTGACATGAGAGTGTGTGTGTGTGTGTGTGTGTGTGTGTGTGTGTGCGGTTAGATGCTCAGTTATATTATTTACCCAGAGTGCTCCCAGCTAGGGGCAGGTGGCTGCTGGGAAGGCAAGATCCCCCCTCGACACCTGCACGCAATCTCAGTGCCAGTGGCCACAGCCCCACTTAAAAAAACTAAAAAAAACTAAAAAAAAATCAACTACAACGGAAGATTCCACTCCGTCATCTCCATCCCCCCTCCTCCTCCTCCTCCTCCTCCTCCACCACCCGTGCTTGTTGTGCTTCTCTGGTGACGTGTGCGTTTTCTGGCGTAAGAATTTGAAAAATTTCAAGAAAAACAAAAAAAAGAAAATCGGAGAAAAGTCTCTTTATTGTGAGTCTTGAGCTGCGACTGTGAGCTGTGATTTTGTGAGCTGTGAGGCCTTTGTTCGTGTCCCCCCAGGCCCAGACCCCGCCCGTCCCCACCCCACCCCACCCCCTTCTTTAAAACTCCCGGACTAACAAAAGCGGTGTTTGTGTATGTGCATGCTTGAGCCTATCTGTGTTTGAATGTGAGTGTATGTGCCTGTGTGTGTGTGTGTGTGTGTGTGTGTGTGTGTGTGTGTGTGTGTGCTTGTGAGTGCATGGGTGTGCACACATGTCCGCAGTTAAGGCGTGCTAGTGTCACCAGTCCTCCAAGCGAGCGAGCAGGCATATGGACTTACTTCGGCAGGTCTGTGGGGCCAAGGCCTACCAGTTTGAATTTAGCGTCAGAGACTAGACTAGGAAACGAGAGTCAAACATATGAAAAAGCCAAAGCATTCTCTCCCCCCTCCCTCACCTCTCACCCCCTCTGTGCATTCTCATTGGCAAAGCGTCGAAGAGCACAAAGCTATTTGTCAGGTTGTCACGGACCATCTCCCTCCTACAAAGGACTGTGGAAAACTAATTAGACCCTGTTATGCCGCTATCGTCACAATCACTGGTATTAGTGTCCTCTCTCCCCTATCCAGGGCAAACCTAGCTGTGGCATGTTTACCAAATGGGTTTTGACTTTTTTTTTAAACTCGTAGCACAGAGCTTTTTTTGTATCTTCTTTGAGACCATTTATATAAATATATAATCATCCATATATATGGTATTGTATTTATCATTATGATTTTTTTTATTGGTGTGACCTTTTAGATTTCATACATATGTTAATTACCATGTTTGTGGCTTATCTATGCTTATCTTTATGTAGATAAAGAGTGTGATTATTAGTTTTTTGGCATTCCAAACCCATTAATGAATAAGTCGGACTCTGGCTCACAGAGCTGTCTCTGTGTTGGCCTTGCACCCAGCCTTTGTGCACCTACGTGAACTTTGGTGAAATTAAGGGCCCAGACCTGAATTAACCAAAGTTATTTTGTGTGCTGTTTCTTTTATTTATTTATTTTTATTTATTCATATGCCAGACTATCTATCGCAACTGGTTTGATAGGCATAGAAAAAGTATGTGGAAAAAAGGGAAATTATTTATTATTTATTTATTATTTAATTATTTTTGGAAAGAGTTAAGAGAAGAGGAGGGTGCATGAGCTTTGTGCAAAAGGGTTGTGTCCAAGCCATTTTAGAGCAACTAGAAACAAACAAACACCTCAAGAAAGATTCTCGCTACGTGGGAAGTTTGCCGTTTCTGCAATATGGCTTCCTGGAGAACTTTATCATGCAGCGAAATGAGGAAACCTTTGCCTTATGGGAATGCCTCTCTGCAAATGCTTTGCCTTACATCTTGGGGATCTTTGGTTGTATCAAATAGGCAAGGTAATGACACACAACCCTCAATAACACAACCCGCCCAAGCAAACAAACAAAAATAATGAATTATAAGCAAATAGACAGGTTAACATCTGAAACATCTGCACAAGTATCACCGTCTTCATTGGTTGATCTAATTGGCTGTGGCTCGCTCCTCTAACAGCACCCAACAACGCCCCTTCTGATAGTTTGGAGTTTTGTTTCTGATTTTTATTCAGTTTTTAATTATTTTTTTATTTTTTATATCTTGGGGGGACATGATACTACACACCATATTGCACCACAGTATTGATTTCTATCAGTGTTATGATTTGGAGGGGGGTGGGGGGGATGGGGTGGGTGATGGGAGGAGTACAATTGAAGCCCCACAGTGAGACTCTGCAGTTGTCATGACCTGCACGATCATAACAGCTGCTTAATGGAATAGAAACAATTATTTCATAAATATGGGAAATGCTAAAATGATGGAGGATTGGAAAAAAAGTGTGAAAGTGCAACATGTTGAGTAATAACTATGTACAAGGTGAGGGACTATGTAACTCAATGATCTGAAATGAAATCACGAGGAGTTGTGTTATCAAAAAATAATAGTAGTAATATTGAATATTGAATGCTCGCAATTTTGTCAAACTGACTGGATCTTTGTGTCTTGTAATTATTGTAAATAACTTCAAAGAGAGAAAAATGACTTGCATGTCCATGTATAAAACCTACTGAGAAACGGTTCCGGTCCAAGTTGCGAAGCTGTTTGGTTGCTGCCCTGGCCGTCCCACCCTCATGCACGTTCGAGAGCTCGTGCTACGCGCCATGTTTCTGTTCCTCTGTGTGTCTGAGTGTTCAGTCAGCCGACAAAGAATAGGGGCGACCACAGCCGTCAGACTCGCTCAATAATAATAATGTGACGTTTTCGTTAGCTCGGAGGCTCAGAGTGTGTCATTTTTGGCATGCTTATACCTCTGAGGAAAAAGTGCTTCCCTCCATATACAGGTTGAACCAGGCTGTCAGATATATATCACGTTGTGTCATGTCCGTTGTGGTTTCTAGCTTCCAGACTTAGTCCAATTGCGCTAACTGTCTTTACCTTCGATTCTAACCAGGGATTAAGCCCAACCTGACTTATGTTTATTTGGTCGTCTGGCCAAAGAATTCCCTCTATCTCATACCCTAATGTCTGTTGTATTAAGAGTGGAAGATAAGCCTATTTTAAGGTGCAGAAGTAGTTTTATCATCAATATTTTAATGAGAAAAATTCTGAAAGTAGGAGGTCCTGTGTTAGTGCACAATGAGGGAAGCTAATCCTCGGGACAAGACTTTTTTGATGTTATTTTACGGATTCAAAAGTAGTTTCATATTTAGCCTAGTCTTTCTTGTGACTCCAGTGTGAGAGGAAGGAGGGCGACCCCCGAAACCTCTTGTTGTGCTTGTGAGCACGGTCGTCTGACGAGAGACAACCCAAAGGAAGTCAGGCCAGGCCATGTTCGAACGGACAAGCTGCGGATGAGATTGGCTCTCTGAAGTAATAAAAAAAAACTATTTATCTGTGCAATACAAAGAAAAAAGGGCTTTTCTCAAACAAGAAAAAAGAAAAAAGAAGGAAAAACACACTGGCAGACCGTGACCACCTTTGCAGTTTCGGTGGCAAGGGAAAACCATAGTGGACATAGCTTTAAAACGTTAACCAGACTCTTAGCACTAGCCGCAACCATTCGTTCCGCTACAGTTCATATGGACGGGGTGAAATGGCCAGGGTAGGCTGGACGGACAGAGAGAAAATGAAAGGGAAAGAATGGTTGAGAGTCGCTGGAGAGAAGCTGAGGACGACTGAACAGCTGTGAAGCAACTTTGACTGGAATTGCAACTTGTGTCCCGTTTTTTTTGTGTGTGTGTATGTGTGCGTACCGTATTGTAAAGAAAAAGAGAACTTATCTGTCCCTCTCTCTCCCTCTCTTGTAATACTGTTTGCTGTTCTGTTTAGTTAGTGTGATGTGCCAGTATTTCCCCTCTTCCCACCCCTTGGCTATCTCCCTGCCCTTCTCTCTCTATCTCTCTCTCGCTCTCTCTCTATCCCCTTTCTCCATGGATCTTTAAGATGACAACTCTATGCAGATGCTGTCTTTTATAAGTGTGTCAAAAATTTTAATTTAAAACAAAAAATGAAAAAATAAAACCCCAACAAACAGACATAATGAAATGAAACAAAAAAAAAACAATAAAGAAAAAGGATTGTTCAGTGTATCCTGTGGCCTACTGGTGTTGTCTGCTTGTCTCTCCTCTAACTCTCACCATCCTCTCTTAGCTTAGCTGTCTCCTCCCATTCAAAAATCATCACACCACAACCTGGCCATCCGAAACACATCCTTAGTGCCAAAAAAGGTTTTTGTGTCTGTCCCATTTGCCCTCTTCAAGACTTTAGCGCCGACACCGACAAAACAACACAATAGTACAGACTGTGAGTAACATTACTTAAACGTGTTCACTTTCGTTAGCTCACGAAAGCATTCTTACCTCACTTACTGAGAGATGGGCTTGGGTCACCATCAGGAATGTGCTCTAGGTAACTGCTCTCCCTCTAACAGGATCGCACTGCCAACCCACACTCAATTCACACACATCGGAACAAGGCCCAACTCATGAGAACATGTTATCATCGGAACAGGGCCCTATTCAGGGGAACATAATAACAGAACAGGGCCCTATTCAGGGGAACATAATAACAGAACAGGGCCCCATTCAAGAGAACATCATATAATCTGAACAGGGCACCCATTCAAGGGATAAAACTCACAGCAGAACAGGGCCTGACTCAGAGGAACATACTTGCATTAGAACCCGGCTGGATCGAGAACCAAATCAGTAAATATGCATGCATTAAGGAGTAGTGTGGAGGCACGCTTGTTCCACTAGTTCTTCCACTATGTGGCAATGTTCAAAGTGCGTTTTAATTGGGGATGCACAGTCTTTGTTTAGGGGTGCAATGCACCCCCCTGCACCCCCATAGATCCAGGCCTCTTACACAGCTGCCCCAGATGGGAGGAATGCCATGCTTTTGATGCCATCACTACTATGACCTGTGAATCCAAGAGCATTTGAAATACTTTCTGAGAGCCCATAAGTTAAAAATGACATGCAGACTTAATTTTTTTATGTGATATAAAATGAGTTTAGTTGCATACATATGAAATCCTTCTCATATTATAATACTATTTTTAATTCAAGAAACATACTCACATCAAACACATGTAACACTGCACCAAAGGTAGTTTATTCTTATAGTATGGGAATGCTCAGTGGTGTTACGATAGCTGATCAGCGGGTTTTTAATCGTTTACATTAAGGATGGCGAGTTCTGGCAATTTCACTCCTGTATATTTTCAGCTAAAATATTTTAGATACTAAATAAATCATCTTGACATATTGGTCGTGTGTCTGTTGACGTGGTACGTTTTTAATTGAAGTAACAAACAGTTTCACTGAGAGGCGATTTAAACCTTTTGAATGGAAGAGGGGTATCATGTCACCAACACTGTTAGCCACTAAGAGACTGTAAATAGCATCTTTACAGGGGATTACCCTGCCCACTGCACTTGATAAGGGTGAGTTAGCCCACTAATACACTGTTACACGTCATGTCCTTACACACACTGTTCTAGGCTTCTGTCACGAACACACTCTTAAATAGGCTTTACCCCATTACTGCACGCACACAGGCTAACAAACACACATACTTTCATCACTCCGATGTGAAATGTGGCTGTTGGTGATTTATGCAACGTGCATTTTTATATTTTGTAAACCTATCGATGATCTCACTATACAACATTATGCATGCAATGCCGTGCTCTGTCGGCTTGTATAGATGGATTGGATACATTTTAACTACATTTTAAAACAACATATGTATTTTTGATACATATTAGGCCCCCTATGCGTGAATATTTGCTGTCATTCATCAAATAGCCTAATTTCTATTACAGTTACTGATGATAAATAGCCTATGCTTTCCACAAACTGCTACTAATCGAACAGACATTACAATAAAGACCATGAGGTGTGGTTCCATTCTTTCTATGGCGAAAGCTGCAGTGTGGTGTGATGTGGGTGACGCATCAGCTGTCAGCGGTCCGCCGCCATCTCAGGTCACTCCGTCACCGGGGTGGAAGGCGGAGATCACGATCGCCTCGCCACACGGGCAAGCTAGCGCGCGAGAGAACGAGTGACCCACTGGAGCCTGTCATCTCATGTTAGCAGGAGCGCTCCGACAGCCCAACGCATGTGGCGTGTTGAGAGAGAGGATTAGGGCTTGGCGGCATCTGTCCCCGTAGGCAGTCCACACCCCAGACGCACACTCATGCTGGCTGTTTGTGCCCCGGAACTACGGTATTGGCTCCCTTCAGTGCGGTGTGTGTGCCTAACTCATCTTCACTAGTGGGTCATTCAACACCAAATCACCTTCAGCCTTACAGTTCATATGATGGATTTTCATGAAAAATCGAATCTAAATCGTATCTAATAGGTCAAGGTGTGTATTTTATTAATGTGCCCCAAGTCATTTTTGTAAGTCTGAATCCACATATATGTTTAACCTTACCAATGCCTCAAATCGTAATGGATTCAGCTAAAATTATTGTTAAAATATAGGTTACTGACTGTACATAGGCTACATCCAGATAATGTCCACGGAATTTCAAAGTGATCTGCGTTTCAGAATTAATGTAGCTATGAAATAAAGTACAACAGGACGTTTCATGAAAGAGTGTGCAAGCATCAATGTTTACAAATTAACCTTTGACCCAGTTTGATGGTGTTTGATGTAAGGTAACTTACTTCCTCAGCATAGATAGGCTAATCCTTGGAGAGCCACTTCATTTGACGTTAACAGGCACATTAAAGGGACAACAATAAAGTTGCTGGCAAAAGCTGTATTTTGTCAAAAATGTTATGATGATGCAGACGAGCTGTGGCAATACATTATCTTCAACTCATCCACTTCTCAACTTCAGTAAGTTCCTGTCTGATTCTGTCAGACTACAGTGAGAAATGTTCCTGTTTATAGTAAGTTGTCTTAAGAACAGAATGGGCTTCCTAGGCTCTTCCCAACAGAACAGGCTTCCCACTCGACATCCACTGGACAATGTTCTTACATTCTGCAATATATGTTACAATTTGTGCTTGGTGACCATCAATGCAAAATTTACTTTCCCCAGTTCCCCCAGTTACAGTTCCAGACACCTTATTCTACAGTCAACATTTCCACAAATACCAACAAATACCAAAACACTAATTCCCTAAATGCTAATATATACCAAGATATGACTTTGTCAGCCCTACTGATATATGAACAGCAAAGCAATATCAGCCGACTGTGGAGCGCACGTGTCTCTGCCACGGGCTTCAACATCAGCTCAGCCGATGTGCTGTGCAGTGTGTTTTCACTAGTGATTCGTCAACCGCAGAGCAAATGTCGACCGACTGTGGCCCGGCAGCAGCCCAGACTCGGCGCCAGATCTAGTCAGCCGTGAGCCAATCTTCTGGGGGAGGCCGTTATCGCAGACGGCCATCTTGCCTGCACAGATAGTGGGGGCAGCCAAGTGTGTGGGGCTAATGGATTCCTCTGATTGGGGTCCATTCTACTCAGAAAAAAAATTATTCAATTCAATTCAATTTTATTGATTTATATAGCGCCAATAACAATTGGAGTTGACTCAAGGCGCTTTACAGACCCCAAGGTCTGTGAGATGTAAGCAAGCACTTAGGGGACTCAAAGTAATACCTGGCACTATTTATCTGGCTATTTTGTAAAGACAGTATGCAAAAATGTGCATTTTGAAGCATGTTTAACTAGTACTGGTATCATCTTCAAAATACTCTTCATGGTAAGGACAGATGAAAACATCAATCATCCCTCCTAGGCTATACGCTATGCAATTGTGTGGTCTGTGTTCGACCCAACAAAAATGTAAATGTAAAAAAACATCAGCAGCACTTTTGTCAATGGCAAATGTGCTGTTATTGGTGTTTTTAAGGATTTCACATGCCTTTTTGGTGGTTAGATTGCCAGTTTTCAACCCGTTACTCCTAACTAACAAAGAACTGTCCCCCAAATAATTTGTTTGACTTGAGAGGACAAGCCGTCAAAGGGCCCCACATCCCAGCATGCATTTGTGCCCACAAGCAAGTAGTCTAGTAATGTAATATATGCGTGACATACTTACATCGTGTGGGAGACTGAAGGGAGCGAGGGAGAAGGGATCAGTCACGCAACTCTAGACGTCTAGTTTCACGCCTCTGATCAAACCATTTTAATCACTGGCAGTACAACCATACACTTACCCAAAGCCTTATACTAGACAGCAAGACAGGCAGAGACATCTTTTTTCAATTCAAAACACTTTCTATTTAGTTTATCCTCTAGATATAATTCCATTAATTACACATGAGAACAATTACAGATTTATCAGTTGTGCATCATTTGCACTTGAAGCAATTTTTTTTGGAGTGCAGATTAAGATCCATGACCCAATTCAATGTTGTTGAATTAGATGGAAGTTAGAAAAACTAAAAATATATCTTTTTTTTTTAAGTGCAAAAACCAACAGGGGGATTTAAGATCTGACCCATTAATTCCTAATTTTCTGCTCGTTCTGATCAGTTTAGTACCTCTGGTATCCGCTGGTGGCAGAATGGACGTTCCTTGGAGACAGGAAACTCATGGAAAGACTTCACACCCCAGGCACATAGACAACTATGCCTCCATGGATAAATCCAGGACATACGTGCGGCAGGCAACAGTCACAGTCCCAGAACTCAGGTCTCAAAGTCATACATCCTTCATTAGTCGTCTTGCGATTGCACTTTTTTCCTTCTGATGGAACACACATCAAGTTCTCAAGAGTCTTAACTTTCACCTCACTTACATCGAAGAGAAAGCCATGCCTTACTGGTTTCATACGTGCAAACTGGAAGCATTATCTTGCTGACAGCTGAACCCATGACTCTCTCTTCAGGTTAATTGATTCCAAATCAGTGCGTCTACCATTGATTGGTGTAGTATTGGTGGGCCTGGCCTGATTCATAACTAGTGTTGTGCAAGAGCGTGGGAAGGCGTTTCACAAACCCAGATTAATGAATTAACCAGGTAACTTTTCCTGGGTGAAACCTGGACCCATAGCACCACCACTCCAAACACATGTGTGGACGCGAGAGGGTGGATGCATTCCTTTTCAGATTTACCTATACAGCCATCTAGTTTTATCATGAAGACTGGTTTGTAAAAGTATATATAAGTACCAACACTTTCTTATCCACAACAAATGGTTCTAAGTTAACAATGCAGATAATGTCTGCTGTTACATCCCACACGGCCCAGATGGTGACAGAGGCCTTCTGGTCCAGAACGAGTTTGCGCACCCCATAAATCTGCTGTGTTTTTAATGGGTTATCTATGGCCTGGTGATTTGTCATACAGTCCATACCAACCGATGTCAGCCACTTTATCCACCAGCTTCCTACTGGTAAACACTTAAAACATCCTGACATCTGATTTTTAAACATTGCACTAGATCTGTCAGCTCTCTAATAACTGGTAACATGTTTGGAAAAAGAGTCTTGTGTGCACCTGTCTTTACACATAGACCAACAGGAAGGATAGGTCCACTTCTCAAGGACCAAAGGTTGCGGTTTTGCTCATCTGGGGAAGTGCATCTCTCTCTGGTACCTAACCCCCAGTAGACGCTAACCATGAGACTGTTTGGTCATAGAACTAGAAGAACTCCCCGTTTCTGGCACCTGTCTGGCATGGATCCGGTCGCTACCTAGCCTAGTTAGCCAACGGTCTCTTGTGGCAAAGCTCACGGACAGGTCCGTTTTAATGTCAGGGTCTGTTCAGATTGTGGGGACTAGTGTTAAAATAAGACAGATCCTAAGCATCTATAAAACCCCTCTGCTGGACGTGTGTAATACTTGAATGTTCTTCTTGCATATCCAGCCGTTTGCACCCTTACCCTTTGGCCTATTCAAATATGATCTCAGTTTAACATGCGATGCTCAGACAGAAGGCCAACCATCCGTGATCTCTTGTTAACGGAGGTGAAATAGTTGCGGGTTCACTAGGTAGTAATGTTTACGCAAGGGGATACCAGGAATTACTTTTAAATCAATTGCATAAAAAAAAATGTATATATATATATATATATATAAAAAAAGACGACCATTTTCTAAAAATAAATAAATAAAATACAAAAAAAACGTGATTTAGTATTTATCCACTCTTTTTGTATTCCCCCCAAATCTGGAAAACATTTCTTCTAACTCACTGGGCACTGAACTGGTATTTTCTTCGTGACTTTTACAGAGCTAGAGCTTTTCAGAAATCCCAATTCCATTTAGATACAGCAAATGGAATGAAACGAAATCGAAATGATCTACAGTGATGGAAGAAGACAGGTACAAGACCTGTATGAGCCAAAATAATCTATCCCATAATAATCTATCCCTAAGTGTGTGAGGTTTGTCACTTTTACATGTGTAGTGGGTTTTGCAAACTGACTTTGAGGCCAGCGAAGGAAGGAGAAAAGGGGGGGAGGACAAACTTCTCAGCAACGACAATTCAACTGTCCAAGGCTTTTTTTTTTTTAGCTATTTATTTTCATTACTTGAGAGCATTAAGGTTATAATCCAAACAGGTTCTGTTAGGAAATGAATTATCAAAATGTAGTTTAAAAAAAGTGTATAGTCAGCATTACATATATATATGCATGAAGGAGGAAGAAAAAAAAAAGTTAAAACTTAAAAATACATATTTATATTCGTTCAAAGTCCCAATCCTTTTTCGAAACTAGCCATTTTCGCAACTTGGAAGCGTTTGTATGTTTTCTTTTTTTTTTTTCTCTCTCTTTTAAACCATCCAAATGGGAACAAATTTTGAAGGTTTGAGTACATAAATATACAATCTTCCTGTGCTCTACTTGTGTTCACAATACTCCTCAGAACGTCACGGTCACTCAAAATAGAATTGACTTCCTAGCACCAGTGCTCCCAGGTCCAAAGCTGTTCACATTGAGCTTCAAATAGTCAAACGCAATTAAATAAAAGAAAATACTAATAAATACAAGGGATACGACAAAAAGGGTAACAAAAAAAAAAAAAAAAAAAAAGAGAAAAATTCTAAAATATGGTCGACTGAATGATTCTTTTTTTCTTTTCAATAGTTCACAAAGTCATCCCTTAAAAGTGTGAGCTTATAGCGTGGAATAGAAAGTCCAAATCTGACGAGGGGGAGGGGCTGGTGATCAAGGGGGTGGGGGGGCCAATAGAGGGCAGAGAGGGCACTGGGAGGGGGCAGAACCGCCACGACATCACGTGTGAGAAAGGCAAGAAAACATTACAGTGATCCGTTTAATACTCATCGTACTGCAATCAAAAAAACATACACATTATAACGCTCCCCCGATTTATTGTACAAGGGACAGACAACATTTTTTTTTTTCCGTCTTCTTCTTCTTCTTCTTTAAAAGCATAACAAAGAGAGTTTAGAGGATGGAGGGTACAGTCACTGTAACAAGTGTTCATTAGGAGTCCGTCATCTCTGACTCCGTGTCATGTGTATACGAAGAATAATGTCACAGGAAGCGAGCTAAGATGAAGAAGGGGTGGGGGGGGGGGGGGGGGGGATAGCGCCCTCTGTACAACCACAGCCCTAACATGGGAGGTTCTAAAACTAGCGTTTTTTTCTCTTTTCAGTTAAAAGTGTTAATATAAATAAAAACGCGTACTACAGTGATCTTTTTTATATAAAAGTCTTCCTGCAAATAATACAGTGGGGAATACGATACAATACAAGGAAAAACCAAATGCTGGCACAGGCCTATCAATATACATTTTCTTTTTTTTTTTTCTCCTTTGTAGTTTTTTTTTTTCCTATTTTTTTTGTAGCACAACCTATCCTTTCTATACACTAACTAGTTTGGCGCAGGTTTTAGAAGTATGGGTTCAGAGCAACATATTGAAATAATAGGGGAGGTACACGGCGAACCCAATAAGCGCAACGCTGTCATCTGCAGAATTATAAGGTTTGAAGCTCATCTTCGTGCTGCAAGAAACACACAAGTTAGAAAAAATTAGAACATCAAAAGGGATTACAAAAAGAAAAGAAAAAAACGTTAAAAAGAAACACACCCCACCCTTGATACAGTTCTACACAACAGAGAATACGATACCTCTGTCCACAGTATTAAAAAAGAAACACTATACAATGTCAAATAACATTATTACTAGTGCCTACAAGATTTTTTTTCCTTTTTCGTTTTGAAGTTGTTAGTCATTACCATTTCTTCGTGATATAGATATATATATATATGTATATATGTACGTATACGAAACGCATTATGCACAAGGCTTCGTCAAGGAGAACTGGACAGAGTGTGGGATGAAATGTGATGACAAACATTTTACAAACGAAAATATTTTTTTTTTTTACACCTGATCTGATTGGGACGTGTTTTGACTCCATGGTAGTATTCATTGATTGACTTGGAGAAGCTACAGTGACATCACTTCCTCCTCCACCACCATCAAAAAGGCATCGGCATTTACTTAAGGGCTTTGTCCCCCTTTGCTGACAGTTATTCAGGGTCTCTGAGACCAGCTTCTGGCCGCGTCGCGTAACATGCACCCGATAGTTCTTCTCCAAAACGCTGTGTTTACTCATGTACAGTTTTACAACCCAGTTCACGTTAAGGGCCCCAAAGAAGAGTCTAAAGCTTGCCCTAGACACAAACGAGAGGGGACAGCCACTTACAACCAGGCCATCGCAGAGGTAAGGTCGGTCAGTCGCCACGGTGACGGGGATGAGGTTATCTTTTTGTGTGTGTAGGCGCATGCAGGTCCAACCTGAGTTATTTAAGCCACCAGTCCTAAAGGGCATTGATCCCACCACCTCCCGCCACCCCTACCCAACACACACACACAGTCCACGGTGCATCTCAGGGACCTCTGTGCTTACCCAGAATGCCCTGCTCTACGTGAGAGTCCTACAGTAACGACTCCGAGGCTAGCTGCTACCGGAGATGGGGTGGTGGATGAGAAGGGTGGAGGAGTGGTGAAGGAGGACGAAGGGGGACTTTTGGCACCTCAAAAAATAATAATAATAAAGGAACCAAACAAAAACACAGGAAAACAAAAACAAAACAAGAACCCACAGAGCTAAACTATTGGCATGTCTAATTCAAAGCCACCCACCAATACAAAAAAAAAAAAAAACACTGAAAAAAAACTAAACACACACACAATACTCCACTCCATCCTCCCCCAACCCTTAAAGGACACTCACACACTCACAGACACCCAGCACACAGACATTTGTGTGTATTTGTGTGTGTGTGTTTGGGTTATATGAAGGGGCCCGCGGGCATACCCAGGTAGTTGGCGGCGCCCATGCTGCCGAGACTGGTGTTGGCGTTGGATGAGGGCGCCGTGCTGCTCCAGTGGACCTTCTGGTGGTGGCGCAGGTTGGACTTGCTGGAGAAGCGCTTGTCGCACTGCTGGCACGAGAAGGGCTTCTCCTTGGTGTGGATGCGCCGGTGGCAGATGAGCTGGGTAGACACGCGGAAGGACTTGCCGCAGTCGGGGCACTGGTAGCGCTTGGGCTCCGTGTGGATGCGCCGGTGGTTCTTGAGGGCCATCAGGTTGGAGAACTCCTTCTGGCAGGAGTTGCAGAAGTAGGTGCCCATCTTGTGGCTGTTCTTGTGGTTGAGCAGTGAGCTGGCGTGCCGGTAGCCGCGCCCGCACTGGTCGCAGACGTGCGCCTTGCGCAGCGACGCGTCCCCGTCACGGCCGCGGGAGGACGGCTGGCCGCCGGAGCCGCTACCCCCGGGGCCGTGCAGGGAAGGCGTCAGCTTGGGGAGGCCGTTGGGGTCCAGGCCCTGGGCCTGCATGAGAGTGAGGTCAAGCCCAGAGCCCCAGCCCAGGTCCCCTCCGCCACCGCCACCACCACCCACCTCCGTGAGACATCCCCCCGCCGCCCGAGGAGGAGGAGTGTGGGGGGTGGTGGTGGTGGTGGTGGTGCTGATGCTGCTGGGGCTGCTTGCGGGCGATGCCGTGCTGCATCTCCTGGTGGAGGCGGAAGCTGGCCTGGCTGGGGAAGCTACGCTGGCAGAGGGTGCAGGCCAGCTCGCGCTCCTTGAGGTGCACGCGCCGGTGGTTCTGCAGCTGGGAGGAGACGCGGAAGGCCTTGCCGCACTCGGGGCAGCGGTGGCGGCGCGTCTCCGAGTGGATGCGGCGGTGGTTTTTGAGCGCCAGCAGGTTGGAGTAGGTCTTGAGGCAGACGGCGCAGTGGTAGATGCCGACGGTGTGGGTGTTCTTGTGGTTGAGGAGGGAGCTGGCATGACGGTAGGAGCGGCCGCACTGTTCACATCTGTAGATATCCACAACGGGGCAAACACAAGGGAGAGGAGAGGAGAGGAGAGGAGAGAAGGAAGATAAAAGAGGAGATGGAGGAGGAGGAGGAGGAGAGAGGAAGGGAGCAGAGGGGCAGGAGAGAAGCCATTAATTCAGTGCTTCATTTCGCTCTACATCCCCTTACTCTGCATGTCTGAACGTGTTAGTAAACCTCATTTAAACTACATTAGGTCTTCTCTGGGTTAGTCAACCTCAAGTCATTCTAAGTAGGTTTTTAGTGGAACCTAACGGTGTGTCATCAGTGTAGTTATATGCTATCTGTTCAGAAAGGCACAAGTACAGGTATATGATCTTGAATCCAGCTGCCCAAAACTCCATCACAGTCCAAACTTTGACTTTGGGGAGGCTTCTAAATTGTAAATTCAACCTAGGGCTGCACGATTTGGCGAAAAAGTCGTGTTGCGATCACTGTGGACAATATTGCAATATAGTAAACAAATGGCATCATGTATGTACACTCTTGAGCAGCTCAATAGTATCCTCCAGTAAGTGACAGTAAGACAGGCACGTGTCTACATGTGTTTTTTAACCGGGCAGTCAAAACGATGACTATGATATGACCCCTAAAGGGTGTGGACACGGCTACCAGTCAGACCTGACTACCCCCCCCCTCCTCCATTCTGGCCTTGCCCCTAGACCCCCTCCATTATGGCCTTGCCCCTAGACCCCCTCCATTATGGCCTTGCCCCTAGACCCCCTCCATTATGGTCTTGCGCCTAGACCCCCTCCACTAGTTTTCCTAAGCTCAGCCTGGCTGTGAACACATGGATAGGCTATTAGAAGTGTTGGCAACACACCTCATCTACACTAATGAGAGCTATTCATGTATAGCGTACCACTTAATATAAAAATATTCACTTTGATCCTGGCTTGTTGCAGGTGCGCTTTTAATTAGGTTTGCAGCTGAAATGATTATTAGAATGAAGGGAGTAGACTTACTTAATTAACACTGAGTGACAGGTCAATTTCCAAACTGTAGCCTGTGTGTAGGCTATAATTAAATTATCCTAATTGTTTCCACATACTTAGCTAGACTTAGCTTAGCATCTCAATCATATTAAAAATATGGACAAAATGGTCAAACAAAGAACAGCCTAGCCTACGGCAAGAAAAATGTATCAAATCACAAATTTACTTTGATGGCAAGGCACTGCCATGGCGTTGAGGTTTTTCGAAACCCTTTATAGCCACCAATTATTATAGTGCATTCCTCCGGAAAAAAAGCGGAGTGCGAGCCATTGGTCATAAACTCAACATGCTTTGGTGAGGCGTCCATTTTATGCACACGCGCACAAACGTCAGTTAAGTAACACAGAGTTGTCTAACTGACATCTTAGTTGCCATCGTAGTACCGTTTAACACCAATTTTTGTCAACCATGACTTTCCTTGATAACTCCCCCCTCGAGTTAAATCTGAGCAAGCTAAAAATCGCTGCGTAGTGTAGTCCTCTGGTCTGCACAACGGATATTCATACCATACAAGGCACACGCATTCACTGGGCCAAACAGTGACTGATCGGTCGTCTCTTTATTATGGCCGTAGATAATGAGCGGACTGCACGCAATCAAAAAATAGGTTGTCATGTTCACACACAGATTTTTTTATTTAATTAAAATGGCAGCCTTAGATTAATCGTGCAGCACTAATTCAAATCAATGGAAATGTTATAAATTAGTCGATTTTTTTTTTTTACTGTCCACAAGCAGGACAAAACAGTCAGACAGCCTCCTGCAGCTGCAAGGCTCGACTTATTCAGATTGTGAAGATCAGCTGTTTACCATCCTAGACAGCAGGTGGCGACACTGATTCACTCTGGTTAATCTGAAGGAGCGCTATGCAGTCTGTCCTTATATGGACATGGCACTACACTGACTTCATAGGTGCATGTGGCTTGTCACACAACCTCTAGGAGCTAGAAAATAAAAATGCACTGACACATTTAAGATTAATGATCGTTTTCAAAAGGATGGAACAAATTTAAAAAATAATCAATGTTTCTGGCCCCCAACTCAAATTTAAGGAGGTTCGGGCCCAAAACCTACATACAAACATGATGGGGTAAATGACTGGGTTTGGCACCATGACAACAGCTATGCTATCTGCTACTGCACACACAATATATCTAAAATCTCAAATACATTACTTTTTCTAGCACTATGTAGCTAAGACTACAGACAGATCTACAAATGATTAAATAAAAAAGGAGACAATGGCCTATAACACAAAAAGGCAACACTACAAACATTTTCAAATTGGTACCAACAGACATCATTAATTGAGGAGGGACTTGGGGTTACTTTGGGAATTGAAAAAGTGTGCAAAATGTAAAAAACACAATTTGACTATACAAAACATTTCAATTTAAAACCTTTTGTTTTTGTTTGTTTGCTTTTGTTTACGATAACCTAGTATTCTAAAGCATATTGCTAACTGAAAGCAAAGGGGGGGTGACTTATCTGTTCTCCACTAATCAAACTGTCCAAACTTCAGAAAAATCCGAATTCCGGCACACGTATGGTCCCGAGGAAGCCGGATTGGAGATCATATACCTGTAATAAGACATGTAGAGACCTGTGATCTTTTCTATGTCACATCAAGAATCACGAACAACAGACGATAACTCACGTGAACCGGCACTCTTCTCCCTCTCGCGCGCTTGATGCGGCCTTCCTCCTGCCCTCCTTGCCTACCTGGTTGTCCCCGCAGCGGTGCCTGGCCAGGCCCGACCTCCCCTGGAAGCTCTTCCCGCAGCTGGGGCAGCCGAAGCGGGTGTGGCCCTCCTCGTGGACCCTCTGGTGGTTGCGGAGGAAGCGGGCCAGGCGGAAGGCTTTGCCACACGTGTTGCAGATGTGCCGCTTCTTCTGGGTGTGGATGCGCATGTGGTTGCGCAGAGCCATGTAGTTGGTGTAGGGCTTGTCGCAGAAGGAGCAGCTGAAGTTGCCCGTCTTGTGCGTGTTCTTGTGGTTGAGCAGGCTGCTGGCATGCTTGTAAGCGCACCCGCACAGGTCGCAGGCGAAAGGGCGCTCGTCCCGCTCGGGGGAGCCCAGCTCGCCAGTCTCCATGCTCAGGCTGGAGCTGTTGAGGGAGGCCGACGACGAGGGCATCCCGGAGGCAGCGCAGTCATGTGAGGCCAGATCAGTGGCGGTGGCAAAGCCCTCGCCGCAGCTGTCACACTCGTAGTCAGCCACGGGACCCTGGCCGCTGGTGCCTGGCAGGTCCTTGCACAGCTGGTTGGTGGTGTGAGTCTCCAGCTGGCGCTGGGTGCGGAAGCCGCGGCCGCAGTCGGGGCAGGTGAACTTCTTCATGGCGAAGTGCATGCGCAGGTGGTTCTTCATGGCCAGCCGGTTGGGGTAGGTGGAGTTGCACACATTGCAGTGGTACTCGCCGGTCTTGTGCAGGTTCTTGTGGTTGGCCAGGCTGCCGGCGTGCCGGTAGGTGCGTCCGCACTGGTCACAGGCGAACGGGCGCCGACCCTCGGGGTCGTCGGGCTGTGGTGGGCGAGAGGTGCCCGCCGCCTCGTAGGGCTTCTTGAAGCCCTGGTGCTGCCCGTGTTGGCCGTGCTGCTGCTGCTGGTGCATGTGTTGGCCGTGCTGGCTGTGCTGCCCGTGCTGGCCATGGTGCTGGTACTTCCCAGGGTTCTGGACCCGTCCCTGGTTCATGGGCTGCATCTGGGACGGACCCCCCTCGTAGCGGCCCCCGTTGGGATTCATGCCTTGGCGGGCTTGGTTCTTGGCGCGGTGTTCCTCGTGGAGCCTCAGGTGATTGACCAGCTGCTTCTGGATCTTGAAAGCCTTCCCGCACTCCTCGCACTTGTGCCTACAACAGAGTCAAACACACACACGGAGAGTGGAATTAGATAAAATAGTATGGTCCCCCACAACACAGCAAACACCAAACTTTTCTTTAAAAAGTTAAAAGCCATATGCGCAGAAACCGTGTACTACAGAGTGGGGAAAAAATTTCAACGCCATGTTTATACAAATCACCAACGAGATACAGATGTTAGGGGGGGAAAAAACAACCATTCATGAGCTGTTTTTTTTTTTTTTTTTTCCCCTTTGCATAGTCACATAAACAAAAACATCCGTTGCCCTCTCCAGAATTTCAGCAACAGTCAAACAGTTTTTAGTGGCTGTTTCAAGTCCATTCCTACAAAGATTAGAAACTACATGAGGACTTAATGTAAAACAAAAATGAGCAATATGAACAACTTAAAGAAGAAAAAAAAAGAAAAAACATATACACACACACATACACACACTTACACAAAGTACCCCAAAAAAAGAAAAAAGCAAAGCAAAAAAAAAAAAAAAAAAAAAAAAAAAAAATGAAACACATGCAAAGATGGCTAACCTTTTAAGGTCAAAGTGGGTCCTCTGATGGTTCTTGAGGGCCAGCAGGTTGTAGTAGCGTTTCTGGCAGACCAGGCATCGGAAGACACCAGTCTTATGCGACTTCTTATGGTTAAGCAGAGAGCAAGGGTGCCGGTAGCTCCTGCCGCACTGGTCGCACCTGTGGGGGCGATCGCCGTCGCCAATCGACCGGTTGTGGTCACCGGGCAGCCCACTGCTGGTGCCAGCGCCCCCTGTCATGCCCTTTGCCCCGTTCATGCTTTTCCCCAGTGCCCCGCCTCTGGCCTTGCCTGGGCACAAGTGTGTGATCAGGTGGTGGCGGTCGGCAAAGAACATGCCGCAGTCCACACAAATGTGGTTCCGGCTTCCGTCCATTTTGCCATTGCTGGTGGAGGCACTAGTGCTCATGCTGGCGCCGTCTGGCCGTGTGATGCCATGGACCAGCTGCTGGTGGTTGACCAGGTCCTGCTTGCGGGAGAAGCTCTGGCCACAGGTGCTGCAGATCATCAGGCCCCCCTCGCCGCCCTCCTGGCGTCTGCGCCACTCCTGCTCGCTGGTAGGGGAGAGGGCGGACGGCCCGGCGCCCTGGTTGCCGCCCTGCACGGTGCCGTGGCTGCGCAAGTGGCTCCGGAGTGCCCGCAGGCTGGCGTAGTGGTTGCCGCACACAGAGCACTGGTACACCTCGCCGTCGTCGTCATCCTCGCCGCCCTTGTTGTCCATGCGCTTACCGCCACCACTGCCGCCGGCACTATGCCCGCTTCCATGGGAGGGGCCACCGGCTCCCCCAGCGGCACTCCCTCCGCCACCGCTGCTGTACTGCATCTGGTCTTGGCCGCGGCGCTGGCCGCCAGAGTCTTTCATGCTGCCACTGGGCATGGATCCACCCTGCCCGTGGTAGCCCATGTAGCCATTGGACATGCCACCCTGTTGCTGGCGGCGCTGGGGGCACATGTGGGACTTGATGCCCGAGATGTCAGAGTACATTTCGCCGCAGTCGGCGCACATGTGCCGGTCGGCCTGCCGGTGGCTCTGGGGCAGTGGCGAGTGGCCGGAGTTGCCCTGGGAGAGCGAGCCGTCAAAGCGGTCGTGGAACTCCAGTGAGTCCAGGCCACTGCTGTGGCCGCCATCGGGCACAAAGTGGGCGGCGTCGCCCAGGTTGCCCGGCAGGGAGATGGGGGTGGTGGCACCGCTGCCGTGGTCCTGGGAGTGCACAAAGCCCTGCTGAGAGTCCAGCGTGAGGGGCTCGGGTGACAGCCAGTCGCCCTCGTTGTTGAGGCCCTGCGTGGTGGGCCGGGACTTGTGGCTGCGCAGGTGGCTGTGCAGGGCAGCCAGGTGTGGGTACTGCTTGCAGCAGATGGTGCACTGGTAGTGCCCCGTTTGGTGGCAGCGCTTGTGGTTCACCAGGCTGCCAGCATGGCGGTAGCTCTTGCCACACTCCTGGCACTTAAACCTACGGTCGCCGTCGTCCACCGAGGACGATTGCTGCTGCTGCCCACGGGACTCACCTGCTCCGGGGGACGACACCGAGGGCTGGGAGTTGGAGCCCAGGCTGTCGGTGCTCAGGATCGAGGGGCCCTCCTGCGCATGAGGCGGGGGATGGGGGTCATGGGTCAGGTAGTGAACTTTTAGGCTCTCCAGGTCGGGGTGGCCCGCCCCGCAGTATGCACATGTGTATATGGGGTTGTTAACAGGGGGGCCGAGCATCTGGTCATAGCGCTTGTCGGACAGGGGGGGCAGCGGCAGGGGGTCCCCCAGGGTGGGGGTGTATGGGTGCACGCCGGGGGAGCGGACAGTGCTCAGGTTATGTGGCACTATGCCCGGGAACCCCCGGGTCAGCCCCAGTGAGGAGGAGGCTGCGTTATGCAAGAGAATGTGCTCTTGGAAGTCATTTTTGTTGGGCAGGGCTACCTGGCAGAGGTGGCAGAAGCAGGAGGCCATGTCGTCGCTTTGGGGGCCGCGGCTGTCGCTCTGGTTGTCGCCGAGGGGGCCGCCGCTCATGGACAGGCCCGGGGGCTTGAACTTGGAGTGGGTGCGCTCGTGCGCGCTTAGGGCTGCTAAGTTATTGAACTGCTTGTAACAAATGGTGCACTTAAACGCACCCTCCTGATGAGATTTCTTGTGGTTCACCAAGCTACCGTGGTGTCTGTAGGTGCGGTCACACTGGTCACACTTGAACGGGCGGTCCCAGGCGTCTTCGGATCCGGGTGATTTCTGCTTGTCGTTCTGGCCGTCGTGGTCGTGGCCCATCATCCCGCTGTTGTTCAGGTGACTCCGGAAGCCCGTGTCGGACAGGTCCTGGGCTAGTCCGTAGTCCCTCTCGTCTTCCACCGGGTCTTCGTTGTCCTCCTCGGCTTGGGCACTGGGGGACAAAGTGTGGATACGCAGGTGATTCTTCAGAGCCAGAGCGTTGGGCAGAGTACGGGTGCAGACAGGGCACTGGAAAGAGCCCACCTCGTGGGACTTCTTGTGGCTAGCCAAGCTATTGGCGTGCTTAAAGACGCGTCCGCACTGTTCACAATCGAATCTACCGCTCTCCTCTTGCTGATAATGTGCTTTCATGTGTTCCAAGAGGCTGGGGGTACTGGGGCAAATCATGTCACACTCTTTACAAGGAAACCCCTTGGCACGACTTATATCATGCATGGCCATGTTCAGTGAATTGAAATGGGAAGGGGGAGAAGTCCACATAAAACGCTCCTCGAAAACAAAGAACAAAAGGGGGCAACGAATGACTCTCAGCTCTCAGCTCTCAGCCTCTGTGGTGTCAGCCATTTTGTTACCTGAATCACAGATATTCTCTCCTCTTGGCCATTCAATTCCAACCCCGCAAGAGCAGCGCAGTGTGTGTGCGTCCAGGCAGTGACTGGTCACTTGGAGCAGATCTGAGGAGACACACAAGAGAGAGAGAGAGAGAGAGAGAAGAAGGAGGAGGTGGTTACTGTTTGGAAATCTTTGCAATGATTGAACAATAAAACTTATATTTGACACATGAAATGTTATCAATGTATATTTATATTAACATACCATCATGAAAAAGTAATTAACAGTAATTATGTAAATATTCATATGCTGAAATAAACTTGCACTGGTTTAACTACAGAGTACAAGTAGTACAAGTTTCATATTCTCATTATAATGAGCATTTACACCATCATTTTATGCAAATGTGTATATTGATTTGAGTATGCCTATGCATGTAAATAGCTGCACATAAAAAAAGAACATTATGTACAAAACATGTTGATTACAAGGTTTTGAACAACCTGATATTGATATGCTAATTAGCCTACTTTGTATAATTATCTACACACACGACTATATACTGACGTCAGTCCACCTGACAAGCAAATGTGTTATTGGGGTTAGTCAGGAGAGATATAAAGGAGATGGTCTTCATTATTGGATGCATCAGCAACTTTTAACCCGTCTAGACTTGCATTTCCAAATGAGGGCGGTCAGACAGCTAAGATGTGTTATTCCTATCCACACACTTGCGCATGTTGTTCAACAAACTGGCTTTAAATGCCAACCAACTCCTTTTACAGTTTTTTCTCCTTATGATAATATAGCCCCACGAACCCTCAAAAAATGTAAAGAAAACAGGAAAAAATATTTAGTCTAACACTATTAGCAAAACACTGTACATTTCCGCCCAGTCAATGTTGAGAATGATTATTAAATTGTATGAAACAAATTCACTCAAGTAGGCTAATTACCAATCTGTGCAGATTTTAATATGTTTATATAAATATTGAATTTGTGAATCAGTTGCTTAAAAGGCAGCCAATTTGGTTGGCAGCCACTTTGTAGTAAAATTCTTGTAAAATTATTAAAATAATGTTCAATATGAAGCCAAAGTATGAACCTACCTTGAGCAATTACAAACTATGTCAAAATGATGGTAGAGGTCACTCACCTACATTTTGTCTGAATGGAATACCATTATGCAGTTTTCCCCTTTGACCTTGTAGCACCCTACATCTAACCTGTTACAAATCTTTGCAAATAAAATGGTAAAAAGTAAAAGATAAAAATTATTTTGGGGGGAATGGGGGGGGGTGTCTTGCTGTTATTTGTTCCTAAAATGTATCCAGAGAAGGTTGATTCAACCACAAAGGCCAATCATAGGCCACGACATCACGTCTGCTCAAATGATAAATGATTGACTTACTAAGCAGAACAATTGGCCCACTTATGTTGTATGATTGAGCATTATTCCAGCTCAGCGAATCAAATTTCATGGAACTACACGAAATAGCTTTTATTCAAATTAAAGAAAAATACGGCAAAAACAAAATAAAAACTTGAGCCACAATTTTGAGGCAGATGCAGAGAATTTCACGTTTATATTTTAAAAAGCAGGTTTTTGATCATCGAAGCTCTTCGAGGCCTCCAGCCTTCCACTCCTCACCCCTCCCCCCCTTGCTCGCGCTGCATATTCCCTTCTTATGGTGTGAGGTGTGGGTGACACCTCCGTCAGACTACCCTTTCATCCCACACGGGGGAGTCTTGCTGCACCAATGAGAGTGCAACGCTGTGCCCTCAGGGTAGGTACCCTAACCCACGGGCACCAATGCCAGGCCATCTGGATGCGTTAGCCTCACCGAGTCTGTCAAGATCTGTGTAGCGAAATGCCAGATGGGTCCAGCATCACACACACACACACACAGAAGAGGAGAGGGAGGGGAGGGGGGAAAAAACGCATTTCCACTACGCTTGTCTGTCAGCTGTTGTTTACATTCGGAGGCAAACATATTCATGCCTGGCAAGGCAGATCTTTTCCATGTTGGGAGAGCATTGTTCTAGTGACTTATTTGAGCACATTGAAGAATGGGCCACAGATAATCTCTAATCCTTCCAGAAATTAACAAGTGAATAATTTGAATCAGTACTTCCAGGAATTTTATAAAAAAATAAATTGGTTTCAGAAGAAAAGAGAGCAACGGTGGACAGATACAGATGTTTTCATATCTTATATTGTAAATGTGGTGATTCTGACTAGGGACTGCATAAAATTAAAATATTACAGTGTGAATGGGAGTAAAACGTGCAAAATTTCGATATGTGGAGATACTTATACTGATCAACAGACAAATTGAAAATGGTTACTAAAAATACTTAATGTCATGAGGCACTTAGAGCAAAGGTAATCAGGTATTACCTGCTCTTTCTTTCAACTGATTATTTAGGTCTGTTCTACATAAAATATCTGCTGTTAGACTTCAAAACCATCCCTTGTGAGCTAGAGGGACCACCTACCTGGTCTAAAATGGTTTCACTAATTTGTCTCCTTATACTTGAATAACTACGTTTTACTAATAATACTCCTTTGTACATATGATTCGTCAAGTGAGCGAACCATGTGGTCAACAACTTACTCAAACACTCCTACCGCCAAAAGCGTGCGTGTGTAAAGGTTTGCGAGTTTGGCCGTTTATTTTTTAAGAGATGTTTACATAGCGCAGGGGCTGTGTGGGCTGCAACGACCTGAAATCGCCAGATGTGCAATGGGTTGACAATGGTTGGCTAAATATCTATAAGAATATACCTATTATGTCTGATGTGACGGTAAACGTCTAACCATTCGTTTTATTTTACAATAAATAAACCTTTAGACAACATTTCTCAAAATTGTTGCTTTCCCGCAAGGTGCTAAGTTGCATTGCAATAACAGATGAAGCGCGCTCATATGTAAATTCTCCGGTCGATAAAAAGTTCCATTCATTTTTACAATCTTCGCACATTGTGAGAATCGGGTAATATATTTTCAAATTTAAAGCTTATTATTGGGAGGTAGGCGACTCGATGTCCCACCTTGGCCATACTAAATGGAGCTACTACCTTCGACGAAATGTCTGTTTACCGAACGACCTAGCTAATGGCTAACAGCTAGCTGGCCAAACACCTCGACAATGAAAATGGAAGGCGCGTTCGACAAACGTTGATATATTTTGGAATTTGCAGCCATCCGAGTTAGGGTAGATCCCGTTTGTATTTTGCAATGACCTTCATTCGTCTTTTACACCACGTTTCACGCGATATGGATTTATTCGGACAAAGCGGGCTCTATTTGCCGCCGTTCCGCGCGACATTCCGTGTTATTTTCCCCTAGACGACTCCCCAAATTAGGCAACGTCAAGGCCGGTGGACCGAGCAGCCACCTCGCGTTGTTCGAAATTTTCTTTTAAAAGATGCAAGCATCTTCTTGATATACTTGCAATCCAACGCTGTAAATACACGATATGCAGCAACAGATGGGAACTCAATAGCTATTTACCATCAAAACAGCATATTTGTAATTCATTGATAGCAATTTAGCTGTGTAAACATAAACTAGCTAACGTTAGCTGGTTGGCTAAAGGGCTAGCTAGGTCAAGTGTGAAAACCAACCAATCTTGAGATATTATATAACGGTTCCATAAATGGCTATTTCGTATCATAGTGGACAATAAATTTAGGACCAAAATCTTGTGAATAACGAGATTACCAGCAAGCCCGCCTGAATTCTTAAGGAGATGCGTTCACTAACGTTAGCTAGCTAGCTAAACTTGCTTTGGGTTTTGTGTAGGACTGGCTACGATGCTAACTAGCTGTGCTAACCTGCTAGCTACCCCCCACGATGCTAAACGAGAGGAAAACGGAAGTTGCTGCATTGAGAGTAGCTAACCATGAATTTTGCAAGCACAAACAAAAACGACACGTCCTATAAATATATATATGCAGAAAATCCATTAATATATTTGCGTTCATTTTCTTTGTGCTTCTAATCGTCCATATGTATTAACAGGGCAAGTTTTAAATATTGCTATATTTGCTCGGCTTTTAGCATTGCTGCTAACGGGAGCTAGTAGGCTAGTTAGCACGGAATCAACACAAAGATCACGGCAAATAAGCGGTGAACGAATGATGAACATCATCTTGTTACAGACGTTTTAACTTCCTTAACTTACCCGTTCCGAGACGTAAATGAGTGGGGTGATCGATACCCTATCTGAGCGCGCGAAATTAACACGTTCATTGACTAGCCATTTGGATTTTTTTCCCTAGATCAACCACCGACTTTGGTTCTTCTCGGTCTTTTTTCTTCCCACCTATTCAACATACTTCCTGCTAGCCGAATGAAGATGAGGCTGCAGACGTACTGTAGCGCGTCACGTTGCGCAGGATGGGTTGGAGTCGGTAACGTCTCTAAACAATGTGTACGATTGAATATAATTCAATATTTGGTGTTAAAACTATCCCCTCACGTTCACATTACGATAAACGATGAAATACACGAGATATACTCACACGAACCTTAGCCATTTTGGAAACGCATCTCCGCCTCAATGCGATGCACAAAAACGGTTCGCCGTGGTCACAGCCATTGCTTCGTGTACCTCGAGGAAATTACATTATGAGGTCACATCCTAGGCTGTTCAATGGCTCTGGTCAGTCTTTCGCTAGCGGTCTACGGTCTCTGCTTGAAAGGGACCATTTACAGCATATATCGCCCATATTAGAGCCAATGAAACCTATTTTTTGATGTAAATAATAGTCATTAATAGTGATTCATTTAGAGTATCTGATAAGGGCGTGCATTGAAATTGGTACAAACATTTAAGCGATTTCCCAAAGTAATGTATTGCTTTATGTAGAGGATTGCAGACACATTCTGATAAAAAAAAATATTTTACTGGACTTGTGTTCAGTCAATGTGGTCTGTTTTCATGCTATCGAGCTGGATCCGTAAGGCCACACCCATCAGGCGACACATGGCATTTTTTCAGAGGTTTGGTTCTGAAGAGAAGACATGATAAATCTAGAGGTGCAGGGTTAGGGTTTCCAGACGTTTTCTCTGCAAATGAATACAGGCCCTAGATTTCATAATAATAAAATAATAATACATGTTCAAGTGTGTCAGGTTTCAAATTATTCTTAATTGCAATAGCTTATCTATTATTTTGATGATTTGTATTTCAATACAGAGAGTATAGCATACGTCCACAAATAGGCCACATGCACATTTTTTATTTTATCTTATTTATTTATTTTGCATCAATATTCTTTTGTCATCTCCCTGCCATAAAGTGGCATGATTGATTAGAGTAAAACAATTACACTGAGGAGCCCATTAAGGGCCCTAATTTAATTGATGGGCAACAAACAAAGTCAGCCGTGCATGAACTAAAGCTAGCATGTGGCGTGTGGGAGTGTTATGCTGACCCATCTATGTTTGGGTTTCGGATCTAGCTTGGGGTATTAAAAATGCAAAATCGTTTGTTTACTCGATGCCATTTGCCCGTCGTTGAAATGAGTGCCCTAAGAATGGGCTTTCCAAAGCCTGTTCCCTTGTCACAAAACAACTGATCATGAGAGTTTGATCAGGTATGGATGGCTTTGTAATTTGTAATTACCTCTTGTTGTAATTAACAGAACAAAACTTGTAATATGTTACATGTTATATGTTATAATGTTATATGTTGTTTTTGTTATATGTTGTTTTTGTTATATGTTATTTTTTAATCTTGTATGCCGTCTACTGCGTAGATGTTGCCTGCCAAGTCACAAGAATTTCGCTGCACTGAAGCAACTTGGTGCATGCGACAATAAACACTTTGACTTGATTTGACTTGACTTGACTTGACTGATACTGCACACTATGCAAAATTGCTAAATTTACTTCAACATATTTCGATATTTAAAATCAGGCCATTGCAAATCATAGCATTCCACCTGACATCAGCAGTCATGTTTAGGCTATGCTATATATCCCTTTCTGAGATGAACTGAAAGATCAGAAAATACCCCGAAATACAGATTCTCCTTTACTCCTCGACCAATGCCACCTTCTTTTAGGGGCCATGACCTTGTTGAAACCAACCACCATTTCACATACCCTCTCATTGTTTCTTATTTATTAATGTATGTATTTTTACTATATGGAAGACCTCTTGCACACATACCTCTGCACTTACTTACTGCAGTGCGTTTGCAGGGAGTTCAAGTAGCAGTGTTGCTGTCTGTCGGCCACCATGCCTGGTCTCCCAGTGGAGAGTGAGGTTTCCCCTCATCAGAGTCAGTGGCTGGAAATCTGAGCCTCTTTCTTCTGGTGATATCTGAGACCCTCATAAGACTTGACTGATTTTTAGGCAGGGGTGAGCCGTTTTACCCGCCAAAGTTAAGGGCCTGGGAGGTTTTGATTGTTCTTTTGTGTTTGTTTAGTTCCAGCTGAGTAACAGTATACAGTACTAGAATCAAACTTTTGACTCAAGTGAAGCCCCCCAAGATTGGTCTAGTCTAGTCAGTTTAATCCAGTGGTGTCAGTTTAATGCAATGAGAGTGTGTGTGAATTAATGTATGTGTGTGTATATGCCTGTGTGCATGTATGTATGTGTTTGTGTGTGTGAGTGTGTGAGTGTGTAAGTATGTATGTGTGTGTGAGTGTATGTGTGTGTGTGTGTGTATGCTTGTGTGCATGTATGTATGTGTGTGTGTGTGTGTGTGTGTGTGTGTGTGTGTGTGTGTGTGTGTGTGTGTGTGTGTGTGAGTGTGTGAGTGTGTATGTGTGTGTGAGTGTATGTGTGTGTGTGTGTATGCTTGTGTGCATGTATGTATGTGTGTGTGTGTGTGTGTGTGTGTGTGTGTGTGTGTGTGTGTGTTCAGTCAGAGAGCAAACCTGCACTAACACCAGCCCCTCTGTGAGGAAGAATGCCCACCCCTGCTCAGAGGCCTCTGAGGAATGCGAGGGCAGGGGGAGATGTGGGCATGTTTTTGTGCGTCACCCCCATAAGCAGTTTTTGCAGCAGCAATAATCATGCTCTGTCATCAGCTGGATGTATTTTTAGTGGCACTCACTCTACTAGGTAAAACCTTACTGTGGAGAGGGTTTTCTATGTCCTGGAAAGTCAATTATGTTGTTTGTCAGTACACAAAAATATTGCAACCAAAGTTGCAACCGAAAAGATGTGTGTTGTAATCAATCAAACACCAACTTTTTTTTGGTAGGCTACAAAGAAATCTATGGAGCCCCTAAAGTCCAGAAAGGTGATATTTTTTCATCTTGCACAACTTAATTATCTTGTGGCAACAAGTTTTTATCTTGTGCGCACAAGTTATTTTATTGTAGGAACAAATGATTTAATTGAGTGCACAAGATAATAACTTGTTCCCAAAAAATTATCACTTGTGCGTACAAGATTAAAAAAAAAACATCACCTTATGGGACTTTAGGGGCTTCGTAGAAATCAGTGGAATCTACAAGAATGGCAGATTTTTAAGTGAGGATAAGTGACTATATATCCTGAATGTAACTTAGATATCAAAGTGACTTAAGGTTAGTCTTTCATTCTGTGATATCACCAGATTTAGGCCACAACGGGATTAATTCAGTTCCCTGAATGACAATTTAATGTCAGTCAAAATGGCACATTTAGTGAACTCCTGGCCTTCCGCTGTATTGATCTCTGTTCTGGCACCCCTCCCAAATTGTTTGTGATAAATGGGGTATCTAGAGGCTGCCATTGCTGTTCCATTACACAACTGTCTTTTCTGGTGTCCTCTAGCTGGCAAAAGAACTACTGCTGTTTCACAGCTGCAATACGGCCTTCATTGATAAGCTAGGTTGCAATACTGCAAATGCTCTGTTTACTATGATGAAACCATTGTCATAAATGCAGCTTGTATTTCAGATATGTATAGATATTCTAGTTGTTGATAACATTATTGTAAGAAGACAGATTTCCTATGCCTTCAGTACAGTTCCGTACCGATACTCCATTGATTTTAAGCAGGTACAGTACAGAACTAGCCTGACGATGTCATACTCATAATTCTAGTCAGAATATGAGTCTGATACCGCTCCATTGGGCTGTGATTATGGGGCGTGTTTCAACCGAACCAGGAGAAAAACTTGAATGAATTCAGCTGCATGTGTAATCAGAAATGGGTATCATGAAATACCGTGAACAAATAGAAAACAATAGCTACCACAAAAAAAAAAATCTATCTTCAGTTTTACCATAAGTGTTATACTGTCTGAATGAGTCTTGGTATGCTGATCAAAACTGTAATGAAAACACCAATGCCAATTTGGCAATTTGCGGTCATTGAAAGGATTTCATTGAAGTGATATAGATGAGATGGAACTGATATTCCAACATTTGTTCCAGTTGCGAAGATGATCTAACAAGCTTCCTATTTTAACTGGTTTCCTATTGGTTCAAATGAACCTCTTTGCCATGTCAACACAAAATTATCCTGTAACATGGCTGCACTTGAAAGTGGGGCATATTTCTGTCAGAATCATATTCCTTTGCATATTATGTTCATTACAAATGGATGTTTGAACTAAAGTGTTTTAGCTTTGGCATACCCTCCCATAAAAAAAGGCAGTTGGTTTTAGACAATTCACCGTAACAGGTTCATAATATACGTATGTCTGACGTAACATGTACACTCTTTGCATGACAGTGTGTGCTCCCAGTCTTTCATGTGGAATAGGCATGACTACAGGTTTCAGTTCAAACCAAGTCTCCATGGTAGCTCTATGGCCTATGGTGGCCTATAGTGGTCAATTTGCCCATGATGCAATAAATCATTATTTATGTTTAATATGTTGAGATAATTAGTGTATGCAATCGTAATTTTTCAACAGAAGGCCTACAACAGTGGTACACATATGCTGCAATGGTAGTATTTGTAGGAGCAGGACTCACCAGAGGAATTCCACAATGCTCTTTTCTGCCATTATAGGACCTTTTCCTGAAAAGGGCGACCCAGGTATGTTTGAGTAGATTTTAGAAAAGAAAAAAAGGTCTCAGACTAAATTGAAATTTCAGTTGGCAGAATCTATCGAGAGACCAAGATAGCATGACCAAGATAACTTGTGGATGGATGGTCTTAAATTTCCTGTTCTGCATTGATTAAACCCCCCAAAACTCATCTCTGTTACTCACAATTACACATTTAGCAGATTTAGTCATGGCCTTAAAATGGCTTGAATGTAACTATACACGTTTGCTTCATTTAATATTCGCGGAGCTTTGAATATGCAAATTAGCCACACTTGGCTTCTCCTCTGATAGCTCTCGTTTCAACATATCCTTATGCTAATGATATGTAAAGACCCACCCTGGAAGTTGATGGAATTGGTTCCTTAGGTATGTGACGCATGAAACCCAGGCTATCTGATTCCATGTTTTTGAGACTGTCATTGGTACACTGCAGATCCATGGTGGAAATACTCAGGTATGGCGTTGACTGCTTATAATCGCTTAGGATATGTCATGTATCATATAAAAAAACACCATACGGACATGTTAAAGGTTAAAAACTGAAGACTGGAGAGGGGGTCTTTTAAGGCCTTTGGTAAGAGGAAATGCATATTACTTTCAAGGCCGATTAGTCTTTGGCTGCCCATAAACTGATAATCTCCTGACAATATCAAAATTGGTGTGCATTTTTCATGTGATGCTCAGTTAAATAAATAAATAAATAAGATTAAATTCAGGGACTAAAGTCCCCCATCATCCAATGGGAATTTGGATAGCCGTTATTGTAGTAATGGACAATTCTTCTTCACTGGTCATACATGCCTTATGACGTCTTAACAAATGTTTATATTTAATCACGTTAACAATTTATTAAGCAAGCAATATATATATATATATATATATATACAGTAGTGGCCAAAATTATTAGAACACCTGACAAATCTGAAAAAAATGACCTTTTTTTGCCTCCAAAACATGATTTCATTTCATAATGTTCATGAAACATGCAGATGGTTGCTCTGAGCATGACAAATATCAGATGAAGTGAGTCCGACTGTTTTAATATTAGGTATGTCCACCTTTTGCAGCAATTACAGCAGCACATCTCTCTGGCATAGTGTCAATATATTTCCTGAAAACTTCAACACTAAGGTGAACTCAAGCCAAAGGCTTTCCTTTGAATGTACAATAGATCTGTCAAGTTTATTTTCCAACTCGCCCCAAATTTGGTCGATGGGGTTGAGGTCCGGACTTTGAGGGGGCCAGTCCATTATTTTCAATGTTCCAGCAGATTCCTTCTGTTGCAGGTAGTTCCGGCATTAGTTAGAAGAATGTTTAGGGTAATTTTCCTCTCAGAAAATAAATCCAGGCCCAATAAGACGACTCAAGATGGTACTCCGTGCCTCACCAGAATGTTGTGGTACACTTTCTTATCCATGATTCCATGAATTTTCACAAAGCCACCTGTTCCTGAGGCTGAAATGGCACCCCACACCATAATACTACCCCCTCCCTGTTTAACTGTGGGCAAGAGACACTCATTTTTATATATCGCCCCCCTCCCTCCGTCGAACATACACTCTTCACTTGTTGGCAAACCGTTCAAACTTGGACTCATCAGTCCACAACACTTGATACCAATCTTCTTTTGTCCATTTCTTGTGTTCTTTTGCAAATTTCAGGCGTTCCACTCTATTTTGCTTTTTCAGTAATGGTTTCTTTGCTGCTATTCCACCAACAAGTCCTTTTCTCCCAGTTTCCGACGCACAGTTCTTGAAGACACTTTTGCACCATTAGTCATTGTGGTGTTGATCTCGTCACGCAGTTCTCGTGAGGTCTTTCTTCGGTCCTTAAGACTGAGAATTTTAAGATCCTTCACTTGTCTGTCTGAAAGACAGTTCTGGTGTGAATTGGTGGCATCTTGGCGCTTTAAAGTGTACTTAACAGTACTTGGACTGCATTTCAAGGCCTTGGCTATGCGGCGTTAACTCCAGCCAGCATCAAAAAGGGCCTTTATTCGAACCCGTTGCTCACTCATTAGCTCTTTCTTCACCTTAGCCATGTTCAAAGAGCAACATGTGCTTCAAGACTACTTCTAGAGGCTTTGAATTTATACCAATTGGTGTTGTGGCCTCATTGACAAAACTCTGATGTTACCAATCACTTAATGAGCAGGATAGGCCTTGTACATTCAAAATAATCACGCAGCTGTGTCCTAAGACTCTCGCATCACCATCAATTTAACCACGATCACACCTTACAATGATCATACAAGTAATTTGGCTTCTTCTGTGAAGGAACATGATTGTGTGACATTGAGAGTGAAATAGGCCTAACTTGTTTTTTGTAAAGAAAATGACCTAAATCTCCTTAAGATGGCTCTACTCTATGGTTTATAGAGCATAACGATGACTTTGTAGATATTTGATTCGTTTTATGGGTATTTTAATGGCCAATTCAACTGAAACCTTAAATATGCCAAGTGTTCTAATAATTTTGGCCACCACTGTATATATATATATATATATATATATTGCTTGCTGAATACATTGTTAACGTGATTAAATATATATAACTATATTTAACTATATATATATGTTTAATGAATATGTGTGCTCCCTGCATATACTGGTTGTTACCACTATGTTGAGTGACAGGAACACATCTGAACACATGTGAAGATTCCCTGAAGCCATGCAACACAACCTTAATGAACACATGTGAAGATTCCCTGAAGCCATGCAACACAACCTTAATGAACACATGTGAAGATTCCCTGAAGCCATGCAACACAACCTTAATGTGTGTAAAGGGGCCCTTAGTGGGAATATAAACTCCTGTGATTTGAAATTTGAAAAATGGAGGGGCTCTGTTTGATTGTTGGAGCATTGTTTGGATGTGTGTGGATGTGTGTGGATGTGTGTGGATGTGTTTGGATGTGTGTGGATGTGTGTGGATGTGTGTGGATGTGTTTGGATGTGTGTGGATGTGTGTGGATGTGTTTGGATGTGTGTGGATGTGTGTGGATGTGTTTGGATGTGTTTGGATGTGTGTGGATGTGTTTGGATGTGTGTGGATGTTTGCATGTGTGTTAGGGGCAGGGTGGCAGTGGTGATGTGGTAGCTTTGTAAATGAATGTTTCTTAATTCTTAGTTGAATACACTAAAATACATCCCTTTTTAGCATACTCAACTGAGCATAAATAGAGCTGAGGAGGGCACACTTAGTGCCAACAGCTGAGCCTAGGTGTGGCTAAAGATGTAGCTGATGTTGGATTTGGCATTTGTTCATAGTTGTTAAGGGAAAGTCCCACAGTGATGATTGTGGTGTATCTGGAGGTGCTTATGGTATTGTCTCTAGTACTGACGTATGTGTCTTCACCCCTTGTGGGTATGGAGGGGGTTGGGTCTGGGATTGTCTGAAGGTGTTGTGGGCCAAATTCAATAAAGAAGGAAGGTTTCCACTTGACAACGCCAGTGAAGTGCTACTAAGGCGTCTTTGCTTTTGCTGTCAAGCATTTTTAAGTGTGATGATTAGTGTAACTTGATGTGCTATAATATATAGCCTTGGTGGTTTCAGTATGATTACTACTTGTCCGGTGTATAACCAAAGTTATGTGAAGATTTAGATCTTAAATTGTGTGTCATCATATTCTGCTATCTCCGTAACCTGTTGAGTTTTAAGAATGAGATCAAATCATGTGTATTGTAAACTACATGTTGATTGTTTGAAAAATAAAGTGAACATGATCTAATAAGTTGAGCTTTCCTCACAAAAGCAATAGTTCAGCATGTCTTCCTTTTCTCATCCGCATAGGTTTTAACAAAAGATAGATCTAACCGAATCTCAGCGTTGACACCACATTTATCTTGAGTATATTTTGATTTTTAGCTTTATATATATATGACAGGCTGTACTATGATTTAGCCCAGGCACGCGCCCTTTGGTGAAATACGACTTGGACGTCCTCCACCTCCATTCAACGCAGGGGATTGCAAGGGTACTTTTCTCATCCCGAGGAAAGGGTGGCGCTGTAAAATTCTTACTCCTCTGTTACAACGCTGCAAAATATTAATAGAAGAAAGGAAACCATCCCTGACCAATCGGCTATCAGCAGGCGGGCTTTGCGCGTGCGCCCTGGGAATATGATAATTTTGTTGATATGCAACTGGAGTTTCTCCTTTCGGGTTTTAGTTAAATTTGCTAATTGTTTCCCTTTTCCCGACTTCTTGGCTAAACGTTAAGGTTACGCAGAGTGTTCTGCATGAAGGGCTGATGGAAAACGCAAGGGATCTGGTGAGTAGGAGGAGCGGTTTCAGTTTGAATCCAGCATAGCTTAATGTAATCCTATTTTCAGCCTTTGTTGTAGTGTCACTCCGCAGTGGCTATGCTAGTCCGCAAAGTGGAGATGTGTAGCTAGCTACAACTGCTGGACGTAGGAGTTATGCTCCTACAGATTTTCTGTTGGTGGTAAACTTGAGCTTTGTCTGACTGCATACCCCTAGTACCCACACTGTCTACATCTTCATTATTGACAATATGCTGGTAGACCTAATGGATTTGCAAAATGCTAACTCCAATCGTGGGCCATAAAGTGAACCGCACTGCAGAGGAAATTTGTTGCTAGCGCACTGTTAGCCAGCTGGTCTGGGAACATTAAAATTGTGTTCTGTGTGCCTGCTTTGCAACTGTCATTCACGCTTCTGATGAGGTACGGGAGACATTCAGTGAGACAGACTAGTGGGCGGTACGGTGCTCTGTTTGCGATTATGTATTCATTGTGAACAGTGTAAAATAGCCTACATACTGTTCAAGTATCACAGAAATCACTGTCTATGGATTTGCATGGTATCTAGTTAATCGTTGACTGAGGAGTCGTAGTCCACAAAGTTAAAAGTTTCTCCCAGTTATTTTCTTTTTCCCGCGTAATAGAGGAGCATACACATTGATACTCATGATTTCGGTTTTTTTTTTATACACTATTCCGGGATTGGTTGTTCACTATTAGAAACATTGCAGTCGTTCAACAGATCCCCAAAACAATATATCAGTATTTCATTAACAGTTAAGAAACCCTACATCTGCAATGTTAGGCCATTGGTGATTTTTCTCATCATGTAAAATAGACGCACAAGTGGATGTTGGCAAGTAGCGCCAAAACTGTTACCCAGTCCAGAGGTATTTTTTTGAACGAAGTATTTCTTTCTTTAGTCCCACGTTTTCGCGTTAGTGTTGTTCAAAAGCATTACTTTCATTGTACCAGAACTTGAAAACAGGTGATCCACAGAAAAATGTGGGCCAGTATTTGATATGTTTGGTGACATCTCTCCTCGTAGGAGGTGCCAGTTAGGTGACTGAAATGGCAGCTTAATTACAATTGTATCTCAATATGTAGGCCTATTTGAACAAAGCTGAAGTATGTTAGAAGGACCAGTATGCTTGTTTTACAGTAACATATACACTGACTATACTTATCCAGCTAATGTCACAGAAATGTTTTCTCACTGTGAACCCCCTGTGAGTCATGACCTTCAGGTTGAGGTGACCAGTCAAAATGCTACAAAGCTCATAGAAAGGGCTGTTGTAATGCACTTGAAGTACTTCAACAACTACCTCTCATAGAGGTTTGCAGCAGTGCTTATATGGGCGACAGGCCTATTCATCTATGTGCTGTGTATGTGGGAATGCTTTTGATTATCTATACTTGCTTTATCTAATATCTTTTGAGATAGATGTGAGGGGTGGGAATTGCCACAGAGGTGACAGTACGACACTATGATGATATTTGGCCCACAATACAATATCATTGCTTTAAAAAAAAATATATATGTATGGACCAAAATAAAATAAAAATAAAAATCACAATACTTGGGGCAGCTGTATCAATATAATATTGTGCTGAAAACTGTCATGATAGTACAAAGTATCAATTTTATTCTTCCACAACTAGTATACATGAATATTCTCTGTGGGTTGAGGTCTAATGACGCCTGTCTCAGGACAGCTTTGAAATGACAGTTTTCTAAACATGGATTTGGCCTCTGTGCTCTGACCTGCAGGCGGAGCATGGCGCCCGCTCGGAGCGGAAGAGGCGGGACTCGTTCGGGATGTTTGACGGCTACGACAGCTGCAGCGAGGACTCCAGCAGCAGTTCCAGCTCCGAGGAGAGTGACGAGGAGGTGCCCGCACTCCCTGCCAACCTGCCCATCATCAAGACCAATGGCCAAGTCTACACTTACCCCGATGGCAAGGCTGGCATGGGTCCGTCTCCAGCTTCTCCTCTTCCTCTGTCTTTCTGTCTGGTCTTCTAAGTGTATGAACAAAAGTGCAATTCTAGGTGTAACTCACTAATTGTTAAAAGTGTGGACAGCATCGCGACATGCTCTTTTGTTAGGTAGAAATGAAGCCGAAATGCATCAAAACGAGAGGTGCCATCCATATACAGATTGGAGCGAGATTCTATGCAGTTCATGTTTTTTGGAGCCAGAGCATGCCCAGAACTGACAGAGCTGATATTTGGTTACATTTGCTCCGTGCTGTAGTTCCTTCCGATCGCAACACTTTTGAAATAAATGCATGGGTCGGTATCCTCAGCTCCTCCTCTGTTTCCTGTTCTGCATTGTTGCATTTGTTCATTTAGCTTTTACACTTTTATCCAAAGCAACTTACAGGACAGTTGTACGTGGTTCATCAGTATGTATGCTCCTGGGGAATCGAACCTATGGCGTTTTAGCACCTTGCTCTTACCAGTTGCTGTGCTAATTGAGCCCCCTTGATGTGTACCCCTTAAGCATGCTTGAAAGTATGTCCTCTTAAGCATGCAAGGGTGCAGGTGTTCTTGGTTTGGTCGGTTTAGGAATGGCTCCACAGAGAGATAGTTTGCATATTATTCTCACTAAAAAGTCATGTAATGATTTGTCGTGCAGTGATCCTAGATCCAAATAATCGTAGTCTAACTGTTCTCACGCGATTGATGCATCTTAAACTCTGTCCGTGTGGCCTCCTGTAGTGTCGTGTGCAGTAGAAGCAAAGCATGCCTTGGTCACACACACACACCGGTCTAACATTGGATTAACTCAAGCTTTGCTAGTGCAAACACAGGTGCCTCTCCCTGAGAGTCGATCTAGCAGTGTGTAGTGAGGATGGTGTCTCTCAAATGAGGCCAATACTAAACATTATTATATTTTCTGCATTCTGTTGGTACACTAGCTTGGACAGCATCTTGTTGGTGATTTCAAGTGAGCCCATACAAATCTTTATCAAAACCCCATGCAAATACAAATCTTTATCAAAACCCCATGCACAGCCAGTATGCACTTTCATTATAGAAGGCCCAATGCATTTTGAACACACCTGCAAACTTGACATTGCATCCCCCAAAAATGTTCAAGGTGATCTTGTACTCTGGTACTCCAGCTTGAGCATCTTTTTGCTGGTGATTTCAAGTCTGTGTTTGCTAACCTTAGTAAGTCAGTGCCAGTGTATGCACTGTCGTGTGGCCTAGCTGCCGCCGAAGATGTGAGGCATTATGGGAGATTTTGCCCCTTTTTTCACTGCAGTGATGTTGTCTGTTTGTTCGTCGGTGCTGTGTAGCTACGTGTGAGATGTGCGGCATGGTCGGGGTGCGGGATGCCTTCTACTCCAAAACCAAGCGCTTCTGCAGCGTCTCCTGCTCGCGAAGCTACTCCTCCAACTCCAAGAAAGCCAGCATACTGGCCCGGCTTCAGGTATTGATTGCTACCTTTTTATGTTATTTTCCCATGTTACTACTAAGTATACACTTATACCACAAGTGTATAATTAGATAGAAAACGCTATGGTTTCTGTCATCAGTGTTGTTTTATAGTTTAACCATTACAAACAAAAGGATAGTGTACAATAGTACAGGTAAGTGTTGATTAGAGTGTGAATTTGATGTCTTTTTAAGGGTAAACCACCTACAAAGAAGGCCAAGGTGCTACAGAAGCAACCTCTCATGGCTAAGTTAGCTGCCTACGCCCAGTACCAGGCCAATCAGCAGAGTCAGGTGAAGAAAGCAGGTGAGCTGAACACAAGTGTATGGTGTGTGTGTATGTATGTCTGTGTGTGTGTATGTCTGTGTGTGTGTGTGTCTATGGCGTGTGTGTGTATGTCTATGGTTTGTGTGTGTGTATGGTGTATGGTGTGTGTCTATGGCGTGTGTGTGTATGTCTATGGTTTGTGTGTATGTCTGGGTTGTGTGTATATATATATATGGTTTGTGTATATCTATGGTGTGTGCGTTGGTGTTTTCATAGCTGTTTTAGTGGAGGGCTTTACTGGGGAGATATGTGTGGCAGGCTCTGAGACCAGCATATTTTTGTATTGCTTTGACAACCATCTGAATTTGTCCTTCTCCGTAGCTGTTCCAGTAGAGGGGTTTGACTGGGGGCGGTATATTGTCGGTGGAGACATGGTTGGAGCTCCAGTGAGCTGTTTCAAACACGTATGTACACAGGGAGCTGTTTCAAACACGTATGTACACAGGGAGCTGTTTCAAACACGTATGTACACAGTGAGCTCTTTCAAACACGTATGTACACAGGGAGCTGTTTCAAACACGTATGTACACAGGGAGCTGTTTCAAACACGTATGTACGCAGTGAGCTGTTTCAAACACGTATGTATGCAATCAGCTGTTTCAAACACGTATGTACACAGGGAGCTGTTTCAAACACGTATGTACACAGGGAGCTGTTTCAAACACGTATGTACACAGGGAGCTGAAACCAGCGCTCTGTAAAATGATGAATGAAATCAAATGTCCTCAGATTTCTCCTTTATCACATCATTGGTACATTTATCCAAATGCATACAACTGTGTAGATATATACCTTATGAACTATATATTGTAGCAAAGCTATAATATAATTAGTTAGTATAATATATCCTATATACATAAATATACAAACATGCACTACGTGTCAGATTTTGAAGCCTTAAAGATAGGTGTCAATTTTTTGTAATTGATGCATCTATGACAAAAATATTTCTAAAGGTTGCTATTCTTTTTATGTGCAACATATAGACATGCCTTGAAAATCTTCTTTTCTTAAACATAAATGCATGACTTCATGGCTTCAGATAAAAATATAATTAAATTCATGTATCTGGCATTAATAATCATAATTGCATGCATGCATGGATGTCCGCAAATATGTTTATAAAGTTATGTGTATGTGTATACGTCTACACACCATGCAAGCGTGTGTGTGTGTGTGTGTGTGTGTGTGTGTGTGTGTGTGTTTTGTGAAAGCGGACATTCATTGCCTCATGACCTTGCATGCACCGTTAGCAGCTGGTGGAGAGTGTGAATGCGAGCTGTGCTCTCTGTCTAGGTTCCCATGGGAACGTCTTGGGGTGACATCACTGAAGGAGTGCGCATAGAGGTGCCCAACTCCGACAGCAGCTTGCCCATGAAGGTCTACTGGATAGCCAGCGTAATCAAGCTAGCAGGCAAGTCAACCAGCACAATTCGGGGATATGATTTGGTGCATTGAATACATATTTTATTAGCTGAATTTTACAGAATAAATTAAATTGGTTTAGGATCAAAAAATGTTGATGTGTAATATAAAAAAAGTATCTAGAGTGGTATTGATGCTCAAAAATATAATATAAAGGACATATAAATAATATAAAGGGCTTTCCTTTTACAAAAATCTGACCGTGTTAACATGCTACTACGGTTAATGAATTCTGCCCTCTCCTGTCAGATAACACACACGCAGGCACGCACACAGACTTTAATCTTTCATTCTCTGGGAGTCTTGATTCTTGATGCCACTGTAGTTGGTGTAGACTCTTTAAGAATGTAGGCCTCCTCTGCTTCATGTCCGCAGGCTTCAAAGCCCTGCTGCGGTATGAGGGCTTCGAAGGGGACTCTGGACAGGACTTCTGGTGTAACCTCTGCGTGCCCGACATCCGTCCCGTGGGCTGGTGCGCGTCAGTGGGCAAACCCCTGGTGCCGCCCGAATGTAAGGGTCAGTGGGGGGGGGGCTTGGTCCCCTTCTGCTAGTTTTGTAATGTTTAGGTAATGTGGTAGGATGTGGCACAGTGAAGGACTAATAGGCAGCATGGCATTTGGGAAGTAGGAAATGAACGCATGTGATGACAGCCCTATTGCTAAGCACAAAGCTCTTGCTCCTTGAAGTGCATAGTTATTATTTATTTATATATTATTATTTATTTATATATTATCATTTTTCAACTTCCGGAATGTTGTGGCTTCCGTATTTCTCCTTATAACATGTTTACTGCTCATATGCTGTATGTGAAATAATGTCCAAGTTTTTGTCCCTTCTGCAAAGCCAGGCTAATTCAGGCACAAAGTGATATGTCACATATGTATGGCACATTATGAATCGTGGTTCATTCTTTGTGAGGTTTAGGACCGAAAACAATAACACACTTGACTGCTATTTTTTAGTTTTTGTTTTGAAGCAGTTATTCCACCTTAGTCTGAATATTGTGTGTATTTTTTATTAAGATGGCACACCCAACAAGATATTATTACCTACCCCGTCAAAAAACTTCGAACCCATTAAAGGCGTGGTCTGCATCTTTTGTTTTGTGGGGCAAAAATAAAAATCCCTCCCGATTAAAATGATTATGTGATTCTGAAAGAAAAATCAAGGTAGAATTTCCCAACATTATTGTATATCCTATGAGTCCTGGAGCCTTTTTTTTAGGTGTTTTGTGCATTGGCTTACAGGTCCTGAACTATGAACATGAATCAGTACATTAAAGACAGCTGAGACAAAGGATCAAGTTTTACAGAATGCATATGTATATATTTGGAAAGCCCTCTCTTTTTTTGGGCCTCCTACAGAAGTGCATCATTATTGTGTCTACAGTAACTGCAAACTGTCCCTTTTAAAAGCTGTAGTTCACAGAAGTGGTGACTTCTCCTTTGTTTCGCTGTTTCTGTGTAGCCATTCAGCACAAGGTCACCAACTGGAAAGCCTTCCTGGTGAAGCGCCTCATCGGATCGAAGACACTCCCCTCAGACTTCTGCACCAAGGTGACGAGCCTTCACACCTCCTTCTCAGTCTGAGACTCACGTCTTCCTCTTGCTCTGGATATGTTCTCTGCCCATGCTGTTGTTGTTGTTGTTGTTGTTGTTGACGCAGTCGAAATAGAAAGGTTTTTTGACAGATCTCTGTCAGAGTACGCCAGTTGACCTTGTAGGATACCCTTGTTGTGTTGTGTGGAGGTTAAGTTTTTTTACTTTTAGAATTTGAGAACTCCTGTTTGCAATGTGACACTATTTTAAAGACTGAGGGATAATGTGGGGAAAGCAGGTCTGCACATGTCTATTAAAGACTGAGGTATTGATACATTGGGAATAGAGAAGTGAGATCCTGAATATAACTTTTGGTCACAAATTCACTCGTGTATGTACGTGTACACAACCACTCACACCCACTTACATGCGTATATACATACACACACACACACACACACATCATGTATATATATATATGCACACACACACACACACACACACACACACACACACACACCTATATATACACATACATGTCTATTCACACACATATGCACACATTTGCATGCCCATACATACACACACACACACACTCACAGGTGCAGGAGAGCATGCAGTTCCCCTTTAAGAAGCTGATGCGGGTGGAGGTGGTGGATAAGACGCACCTGTGCCGGACGCGCGTGGCGCTGGTGGAACAGGTGATTGGCGGCCGTCTGCGGCTCGTCTACGAGGAGAGCGAGGACGGATCCGACGACTTCTGGTGCCACATGCACAGCCCCCTGATCCACTCCATCGGCTGGTCCCGAAGCATTGGACACCGCTTCAAGAGATCAGGTCAGCAAAGAATCCTACGCTTCCCCACTGACCCTTAGGGATGTACAGTATACCCCTGGACTACGATGTAACCCTATAAGCCTCGTATAAATGGCCATGTGCTGGGAACACTCAGAAATCACAGCGTCGTACAGCAGGTCACAGTCCCAGTCAACATCTTTTGTTCAGTCCAGACACGTCGGATGGTTAATATCTGCTTTTAGCAAAAAAGCGTAATGCCTCGTTAAATGCTATGTTTTATATCTAATTATCCGTTATAATTACTATTATTATTATTATTATTATTACTGCTATACTTATTTTGTGCACATCAGTATATCAGTCTTCATATAGTGTGTGTGTCTCTGTGTGTGTGTGGATGTGTGTCTGTGTGTAATCATGACTGTGAGCAAAGTCTGTGTGTGTGTGTGTGTGTGTGTGTGTGGTACACAACATCCTGCAATGTGAATGAAACATGATCAACCCTTTTTTGGGCACAAGAGCCACGTTTCCACTATCGGGCCAAATGCAGGCCCAAGGCCAGTTGCGTCTCCACCGTCACTTCCAGGGCTTGAGTGGGCCTCCTTGGGGCTTCCTCAGGGCTAGCGGCCAGGGCCTTTTGGCCCACCGATTACCCTTGGGCCAAACAGGGCTCACTGGTGCTTGAGGCGGTTTCAAGGTGAATCGCAGGGTTAATAGATTCAAGTTAAAGAGGTTCAGTGCAAAAACAAGATACAACCAACACAATTGTAAGAACAACCAACACGACTGTAATACTTGCGATACTTGTCCGGACTTGGTTGATGGCTATAAAAGTTCAAACATTTTGAGCTTCAATTACAACCAAAGTCTGTTACAACTTGAAGAAATGATTTTGCCCCGTGTTGCAAACCTGATGCCGACATGCTATAAACACGGTGCATGTCATGATTCATAACGTGGATTAAATCAACATATTTTGATAAAAAATACTACTGCCTCAAACGAACACTGTGTAAGGATGTTTAGGGACCATAAAATTCAGATTGGATGATCATTAACACTAACACTTTATTGCAAGGGACGATTAGCATGTTATGCTAGCCCCCAGTGTGGTTTAAACATTTTATCGCCTCAATTTGAGTTTAGTTGGGCGGAGCGGCTAACTTTTACACCAAAAGGGCATGTAATGGGAGGGGCTAGTGGCATGATGTTGGCCTGATGATGGCCCTAGCGCCCACTGGCCCCATAGTGGAAACACTGCTAATGTTTTGGGAGGATTTAGATTGTGAGTGTTTTTCATTTACTGAATATTTTTTTTGTGACGGCCCAATACATGATTTTGTTTCATCAGACGTGTCCAAGAGGCTGGACGGACAGGTGGACGCTCCAGGGCAGCTATTCGTGAAGGTAAGATCAAACGACGAAACGTCATTCTTCCCTCCTCAAATGCCATCTTCCAGTCCATCGCTTAGCTGACACGCCACCACTGGCATTTAAGTCAGTAATTCTATTCATACAGATGAAAAGATTTACATTTCCTTCCTGGTGCCAGTAATCAGGGGCCTCTCACAACAGCCAGATCGCTGAGTGTCACAGGCATACCTACACATCACACCCTCTACAGTCTTCTAATTAGAGCTTTTACTTTGCTATGGCATGGCACAGCTAACAAAAGGCAGCGCACGTTTAGTGTGTAAGTAGGCATTTAGTTCACCCCCCCCCCCCCCACTGTCAGCCATGTTTGTTATCTCAATTAAATGGGTTTGTATGAATTAGAGTGTAATGATTTTTGTTTTCAGTGACCTTTCTTTTACCCATGTGTACACGAGCTTGGGTATTCACTTTCACAAAGAGTTTTGCTGAAAGGGCAGCGACTCCATCTATCTGACTCACCCTCCTCTGAGTCACTGCTGGCAGCTCGTTAGCGTTCGTCTGTGTAGCACAAGACGTGTGGTTTGGGACATTAGCACTGCATTTGGGGACAGAGGAGGGGGTGGAAAGGGGGCGGGGGGGGGGGGGGGTTGATATCACTACCACCTCCTGCCAGCCAAGTGACTTCACCTTGCCAGAGGCCTTGTCTGTCTGTGTGGGTGACTGCCTGCCTGCCTGTCTGCCTGTCTGTCTGCCTGCCTGTCTGTCTGAGTTTAAAATGTCTGATGCTCACACTAGTATCTGGATGGGTCCCTCAGGTGAAAGACGTGGATCAAAGCGGGGAGTGGTTCAAGGACGGCATGAAGCTGGAGGCCATCGATCCTCTGAATCTCTCTGCCATTTGTGTCGCCACCGTACGCAAGGTGAGCCCGGGGTCTGCCTCCCCGAGAGGCATTTTGCTATTGGGAGAAAGGGGTGCAACAGAGGCAACGTAAAGTACCAGAGATGGTTGTTTCGTGATGCTCATACCTCAGCTGGGTTGAAAAGGTTACATTTAATAAGTAATGTAACTATTTGAATTACTTCATCGAAGTTATGTAACTTATTACACTTTTGAACTTATTACTTTTGATTACTTTTTGATTGACAGATGAGAAGTGGTGCAAATTCAAATGAGAACCAACCCAAAACAATGCCCAATATTTAAGCACATACTGCCAAATGAATTCTGCAAAAACTCGACAGATTGAATGTTATATTCTACATATAATCTTTAAAGCCTTTACCAAAAATAGTTTATTTGGATGTTGGACTTTGAAAACGTACTGTAACGGATTACAATTACTTTTATGTAGTATGTAGCTCCATTACACGTAACTAGTTACTCCCCAATCCTGTACCTCAGTATCACCCCTGTCATCTTTTGAGATAAACATTTTATGTGGTTTACCAAAAGGGGTAATCATATCACGATCTTTTTAACACACGATCACAAAACACCATCTGAATTGGGATCTTTCTTCTACATTTTGAAATGAACTGTCAATATCCAGACTCGAATCATTTAAAGCACAATATTACATTAAAGACAATGTTTTCAAAATGGTCATTAAAACATGAATTTAACGTTACTTTAAAAAAACAGTCAATAGATAACATTACCATTAAATTACACAGATTTCTCAATTACTCAGAACTCAAATAGAAAAGAAATGTAGTAAAAATGTAAAAAAAAAAAAAAAAAAAAGATGACGCTGTCATACTTGAACATTCAAGAGAAAATAAACATTCAGACTATTTCACGGTTTCAACTTCAAGTTGTAATCAGCAGCCGATAGATACAGATGCGCGATACAGATGAGTGTGGTTGTGAGTAAAAAAACACACTCAGCATGTTCCTTTGGGTGCTTCCTCTTAAGGTGGTTAAATAGATTGGTCATATCACCTCCGGAAGTACAGACTGTTGCGCTACAAAGTTTACTGATACTTTTATCACCTTTTTTGGCACCAGTTCCTCACCCTGCTATGCTGCTAGCTCACGTTGAATTGAATCACGTTGAATTGAATAGGTTATGCATGAGGCATAAGAGGCTTTTGGAAGAGACACGAGATATAATTTGGCCACTAAGCACAGCCATCTCGTAGGCAATCATTCTGTTAGTGTGTCAACTTCGTGTGGATCCAAGCCATTCATTTGTGTGAAGTTTGAAACATTTGATGGCTTCCTACTAATGTATCCAATCTCCATGATTCACCTGACAAGTAGTTCATGGACATCTTCAGGATCAGTCACAAGACACAAAACTGACGTAGCCTCGCATAGAAAATCACCTCAAAAGGCAAATCCAAAAAATAGAAATCCACTTTATTTTATAAAAGGTTTTTCCCACTGATATTACAATGTGTTTGTAATGTCAAGTTTGAGTCTGAAAACTTCTAAATGTGGGTAGATGTCTTATTGACATGACATCACTTCCTGTCTCAGGTGCTGGCGGACGGATACCTCATGATCGGGATTGACGGCTCAGAAGCGGCGGACGGCTCTGATTGGTTCTGCTACCACTCCACCTCCCCGTCCATCTTCCCGGCTGGTTTCTGCGAGATCAACTCCATTGAGCTCACCCCTCCCCGAGGTACGTCTGTTTCAGGATGTTTGTTTTGATATTGTTGATTATCCATTGAGCTCACCCCTCCCCGAGGTACGTCTGTTTCAGGATGTTTGTTTTGATATTGTTGATTATCCATTGAGCTCACCCCTGCCTGAGGCACGTCTGTTTTAGGATTTTTGGTTTTTATATTGTTGATTATCCATTGAGCTCACCCCTGCCTGAGGCACGTCTGTTTCAGGATGTTTGTTTTTAAATACTGTATGTCATTATATTCATTCTGTATGTTTTGTGTTGTTTGGTTAAGGATATTGTTTTGATATGGTTGATTATCCATCGAGTTCACCCCTACCTGAACAACGTCTGTGTCATATGATGTTTGTTTTGTCATGTTTATATCATGACATCCGTGCAAGATGTTTGTTGTTTTGCTGTCAGGTTGGTATCAAGTCAGCTAGGTATTTAGCAGAAGCTTTTATCCAAAGCTGTTGGACATAGTTGTTTTGTGTTTAGTTTTATGATCTTTGTTTGATATTGTTGATTGTTCATCAAGCGCAGTCCTCCCAGAGATTCGTTTGGCCCTGAATACGCCACCTACTGGCAGCTCCAGTCCCTTAATACTCTCAGCTCAGTCTCTCTGCTACTGGCAGCTCCAGTCCCTTAATACTCTCAGCTCAGTCTCTCTGCTACTGGCAGCTCCAGTCCCTTAATACTCTCAGCTCAGTCTCTCTGCTACTCTCAGCTCCAGTCCCCTTAATACTCTCAGCTCAGTCTCTCTGCTACTGGCAGCTCCAGTCCCTTAATACTCTCAGCTCAGTCTCTCTGCTACTGGCAGCTCCAGTCCCTTAATACTCTCAGCTCAGTCTCTCTGCTACTCTCAGCTCCAGTCCCTTAATACTCTCAGCTCAGTCTCTCTGCTACTGGCAGCTCCAGTCCCTTAATACTCTCAGCTCAGTCTCTCTGCGACTGGCAGCTCCAGTCCCCTCACTACTCTCAGCTCAGTCTCTCTGCGACTGGCAGGGTGTTTTGTGTGTCTCTGGCCAGCTCAGGGTATAAGTCTTTTGCTCTCTCTTCCTCCCTCCCTCTCTCCCGCTCTCTCACATACACACACTCTATCTCTCTCTCTCTCTCTCTCCTTAACTCACCTCCTTTCTATCGCTGTCTCCTTCCTTTACTCTCCTTCTCTCTCAATCTCTCTCTCTCAGGGTACACAAAACTCCCTTTCAAATGGTTTGACTACCTCAGGGAAAATGGATCGGTGGCAGCCCCAGTGAAGCTCTTCAACAAGGTGAGTGTTCCCCTTCACCACCAGTGGAATCATTTTTTCCCAGTTGTCATTTTTGTATGAGTATGAGGTTTTTTGCAGACCTGTGCCTTTCTAGAAGGTTAATGCATGTATTAGTACTTTGAAAAACAACAATAAAATAGGCCAAGAAACAGATTTGTATCAGAAAAAGGCTACGTGTTGACCTTACTGAAGCTACATGTTGACCTTACTGAAGCTACGTGACCTTACCGAAGCTACAACTTGACCTTACCAAAGCTACATGTTGACTTTACCATACTGCACTAGCTTGTTCACGACAAATTCACCTACCTGGGAAGTGTGATAGCTGTTGATGGTGGGACAGAGGAGGACGTGAAGACAAGAATTGGGAAAGCAAACATTTAACATCTTAAACAAAATTTGGAAAAGTAAAAACATCTCCCTCAAGACGAAGCTTCAAATCTTCAACTCCAATGTTTAACCGTGCTGCTCTATGGCTCCGAAACCTGGAGAACCACCACTAACATCACAAACAAACTACAAACCTTCATAAACCACTGTCTAAGACGCATCCTTGGAGTCTTCTGGCCAAACACAATTAGCAACATCAACCCGTGGGAATGCACAAAACAAGAAACAGTAGATATACAGCTGTTAAGGAGAAAATGGAGCTGGATTGGACACACACTACGAAGAAACACAACAGCAATAACAAAACAGGCACTGACATGGAACCCACAAGGCAAACGGGGTAGAGGAGGACCCAAAAACACCTGGAGAAGGAGCACAGAGCAGGAATTCAAGAAGAAGGGGCTGACGTGGAAACAGCTGGAGAGGATGGCTCAGGACAGACGAGGGTGGAAACAATTCATCAATGGCCTATGTTCCGAGAGGAATACAAAGGCCTAACTAACACTAGCTTGGTTTGACGGAGATTGATTCCTTACATACAATTTCATCGCAAACATACAATTTAGTCTGTGTGAAGCATGCTTCTTGACAGCTGTATGTTTCCCAGTGGTATACTATGTGTGTTGTTACACAGAAAGGGCCAAAATGGAGAGACAGAGAGACAGCGAAACAAAGTGTATGAAGTGCACAATAATACTGTTTATTTATCATAGCCTCTGGTATAGTTGTGTACCCAGTACAGGGATGTACTGTATAGCGAAGGGCTTGTATTATTGGATAATCTCTTAAAACCATTCTTTTGATTCTCCTCGAAATAAGTCTCTTTTTAATTTATTTGTTTATTTATTTATTTTCCCTCTCTTTTGCGTAGCCATGTCATCAAAGATAAAAGATAATCTGGTTATCCTGTCAATGTTTGCACATCTTTTCTTTATTTCTGTTTTCCGGCGCAGGACGTTCCAAACCACGGCTTTCGCTCCGGCATGAAGCTGGAGGCCGTAGACCTGATGGAGCCGCGGTTGGTGTGCGTCGCCACGGTGACTCGGATCGTCCATCGGCTGCTGCGGATCCACTTTGACGGCTGGGAGGATGAGTACGACCAGTGGGTGGACTGCGAGTCGCCGGACCTCTACCCCGTGGGCTGGTGCCAGCTGACCGGCTACCAGCTGCAGCCTCCGGCCGCTCAGGGTGAGACTAGCACACCCAACAAACAAATATCAACTAAAAATCATAAAACGGTTAGATCCGGTCGAACGATTTATTAATTTCTGACTGGACAAGAGGCATTCCATGAGTGAGGATATCCTGGAACAACCTCACGTGGACTTTTCATCGCTAGTAATCACTCCGCATTTGATATGCTTTAACCATTGAATTAAACGACGTCAACATTCCATTCATTTATAACGAGGTGGCAGAATGGCAGGCAGCAATGTCATAACGTTGCTTAAGTATCTGTCCCTGTGAAAGACCAGATTCTGGTATCTTGTCATCAGAGTTATCATAGTTTTGAAATTTTCATTCGTTTTTTTATTTTGTATTTAGTCTTTCAGTTTGGTTTTTGATTTCTGTTTAGTTTGAGTTGGTTTCATGAGTGCATACGTAGTTTGATTTTGAGGAATTGACTAGTTTTAGTTTATTTATTATATAGTTTTTCTTGCCTGCAATTCCATTTCGTTTGTGTGGCATTGTTCATTGTAGTTTTTATTTAGTTTTCGTGTTTTTGAAAACTGTCATTTGTGTCATTTTTAGTTCATGAAATTATTTTTTTCTCGGCTAGTTTTAGTTTTAGTCTTAGTTACTATAATAACCCTGCTTGTCATACAACAAATATCGAAATAAATATATTTTTAATTCATTCATTTCAGATCACATTTATTTATACAATGTGGATACATAAAAAAAATGTATTATTGTGAATGGCATATAAATTGATATTTGCATGCTATTACCTACAAGGCCTCTGTAGAAAGCTTTCATTTCCTGGTGGTAATTGTAATGCATAAGCTAGCACACAGGGGTCGTTCACAGAAAGCGTATGTTTTTCTGTGGGTGGTTCTGTGATTGATGGAGGAAGTGACGGTCTCTACCTGTCTGTCTGTCTATCTGTCTGTCTGTCTTCCTGTCTGTCTGTCTTCCTGTCTGTCTGTCTGTCTGTCTGCCCCCAGCCTCTAGAGAGCGTCCTCCAAGTGTGACCAAACAAAAGAAGAAATCCCAGCAGTACAAGGGCCAGAAGAAAAGTAGGTTTATTTCCACCTGGTGCTTTGCTCCCCCCACCTTCTCTTTCTGCCCCCTTTCTCCCTCTGGCTTTGTCTTTCCTTCACCTTCCCTGCCCATATTAGGGTAAAGTCTAACTTGCTGCCCCACCCCACCCCATCCACTCCTCTTTTTTTCCACGGTGGGGCCTACTGTGAAGGCTTTGTACCAGAAGGGCGATCTAAGATTTCTGTCTGTTTGGGTTTTAAGGACTTACGAACGAAGCCATTGAAACACTTAGTAGATTCGAAAGGGGGAAAAGATGAATCCACTGACCGTGAAATAATCGGGTTTAGATATCCGGTACATCCGTCTATTCACATGTTTATGTGGTTGAACTAATTAATGGGTTATGATCTTCTTTTATCTCCTGGAAGGCAAGCTTGTAAAGGTCACTCAGGATTCGAGAGTAAGGTCAGACGTCTCCCTGTCTGTCTTGGCTTTCTAGAGCGTAAGAGCGTTCCCATTGGTAAGCGGCCCGTGAGCCTGACGGGCATCGCCCTGACCGGGGTCCCGCAGCGGAGCCTCTCGGGGGACGAGAACATGACCCCCCCGGATTGCCCCTCCCCCCCGACACCGCCCACCGCCTCCGAGGCCGGTCACACTGTGTCCGCCAGCCAGGACCTCAGCCCTGCCCGCAAAGCAGGTAACGCAGCACACCTGTGCGCTTAAGCCTCACCTGCTCAGCAGGCAGCACAGCACAGCACCGCACACCTGAGCTTAACCTCACGTGCAAAGCAAGCACGTGCGATACAGCATACCTACGCTTGGCTCCGCTTTAACAGTGCAGGTAGCACAGTGCACTTTGCCTAGCTGCACATGTTAGCCAGGTAGCACAGCGCACCTGAGCTCGGCCCCACCGGGAAAGCAAGTAGCACTGCACACCTCAACCTATGTCCACCTTTTTTTGAAGCAGGTAGCACAGTGTACATTGGCTTAGCCACACCTGTACAGCAGGTAGCATGGCGTACATTGGCTTAGCCACACCTGTAAAGCAGGAAACAAGCTTCTTTTCATCTATAGAGCAGGTAGCGTAGCTTAGCCCCTACCTCTGAGTGTGTCGAATGTGTGGTGGCATAGGCGCTCACTTGTCCAGGCATCAGATAAAGGGGGTCTGAGCATAGATGCTATAGTTATACTCCTTTCCTTGCCTTGCTTATCCTTTCTCCTTCTCCTCTTTTCCTTTTTCTCTCTCTTTTTCCTGTGCTCTTCCCCTCCTGCCCCACCCTCTCCCCCTGTTCTCTGCACACGTTTGACGTCACCTTCCCCCTGGTCGACTGCGTCTTCTTCCCTGGCCGCCATCTTCTCGTCTTCTTCTCCACCCCCCTCTTCTGCTTTCCTCTCCCTTTCTTCCCCTCCCCTCCTGTCCCCTCCCTCCCCTCCCCTCCTCTCCTCTCCTCTCCTCCTCTTCTGTGTTCTCCGTACCCTGCCCTTCCTCTTCACCCTCCCCCCTCCCCTTCTCTTGTCTTCTCCTCCTCCCCCCACCCTCCTCCTGTGTGTCTTGCTCCCCCCCTCCCCCTCCCCCTCCCTCCTCCCCCTCCCTCCTCCTCTCCTCGGCGCCTGCTGCCAGGGGTGGCGCTGCAGGTGAAGGAGGAGGCGATGGAGCCTGACGAGTTCACCTTCCCACAGGCTGTTACTGAGCGCCAGAGCCCCGCGCCCGCTCTCTACATCAAACAGGAGCCCTGACGGCCACTACCACGGCGGGGGAGCCATGGGAGCAACAGGGCAGAAGAGCCCATCTCTCTCTCTCTCTCTCTCTCTCTCTCTCTCTCTCTCTCTCTCTCTCTCTCTCTCTCTCTCTCTCTCTCTACACCTACAGACACACACACACACCCCTCACACACACACACACCTCACACTGCTGACACCTCAACAGCCCCAGGGCACTCTGCAGGGGGGGGGGGGCTCCTCTCACAGCAGTGCTGGGACTCCTGTTCCTGTTCAGTCATCCAGAGCTCGGCGCCTTCCTTGGGTTCAGGACATGCAGCCTAGGGTGAGACCGGGGGGGGGGGGGGGGGTCTGGGGGCGTCTGGGGGGGTCTGGAATAAGATTGGGGAAGAGGGACAACGTTAACATGGGTGGGTTAGTGATCGGTGACAATACATTTGCTCTCGAGCTGGTTTTGTACTGGAGGTTTTTGCATAACTTTTTTTCATGTTTGTATCATGTTTCGTTGGGGCGGGATGGAGGGGGGGGGGGCAAAGGGTTAACTGTTTTGGGGTAGAGAGCTGTATGTGTAAATAATAGGTGTGGATGTGTGTTAGGGATACTATGAAAACAGGGTGTATAAAGTCAAAAAAAAAGAATATTAAAACCTTACTGGTATGAACAATCAGATGGAAATATATAGATGGAAACACATACAGTGACATGCATTAAGGTTGTCTGCCAATTCATAATAAAATTTACTTCCTTTTTTTATGAAATTATGCCATAATCATGATGACTGATATCTTTAGTTTCTGCAGTAGGTTTGCCACAATGTGGCAGTGTCGTCAAAAAGCGAATGTTAAATTGCGTAAAAGGTTGAGATATCACTATTCTATATAACTGCGTATATGTATACCATTGAATGTCCAGAGTCACATAACAGAGCTATAAAAAAAAAAAAAAAAAACTATTACTAAAAATATTGTTAATAATTTACCACAAGGATAGCATAGCCATTTGTACAATTGCCATCAGTAATCACAGTTGAGAGATATAGAGGGCCAGGAGACTCACTGTCTTAGACGAGGAAATGGAGTTTTTGTTGTTTCTCTGCTCTTCGTTTATCTACCTTTTAGTTATCAGGAACAGACAAGGAGCTATAGGTGATCAACCAAGACCTTCCATTGCTCCAGTTTTGTTGCCACTTTTACGGGTGAAAAATCATTCAAACGTAGTCCTTCATGTTCTATTTTCTTCTTACAACAGTTTATAAAATGTGGCACTGATATATTCTACCTCTCCAGAGAATCAGACTGGTGTGCAAAAAAAATAAATCAAACAGAATCTTATTACATAAAAATAATCATAGCTAATTGTTTTTGCGACCACAATAAGTGTATGTATGTATGTGTGTGTGTGTGTGTCTGTGCTTCCTGATAATTATGGATGGGCCGGCAGACAAAATATACAGTATGACGGTGTTTGGTACACATCTGTGTCACATAGACTCGATGTCTTCTTTATGACTTTATGTTCTCCAGAGTAGACATAAAATAAATCTCACAAATATAGTACATTTTATTGAAACTGCGGAAATGGGTTAATTCATTCACACCTTGAATACAGAACTGTCTATTATACATACCACAGAGAGAGAGAGAGAGAGAGAGAGAGAGAGATGCATTTGCATATATTATTATTTAAATGTTAATGAACATAGCTAATGAACACAAAGGCATGGACTAGATATTCCACATTTCTATAACTTCACACACCAGTAAGGTTGACATTTTGCTCTCAGGAACTAACTGAATACTAGATTTTCGTCTCTTTCTTTGCTGGTCCAACATGTTGGTCTCCAATTTTAATTCCTCATTTGGGAGTCGGCCATTTTGTTTGTTTCTACATTCATTTTGAGCAGTCAGTCTGACCTCTCAATTTGTCACACACTGTGACCAGTCTAGGGCCAGTTGTGTTTTTTTTTTTTTTTTTGGTTTTTCTTTTCCTTTCACATGAGGCCCGCTTCAATGTGTGAACGTGTATTGGTATTTACACATCTGTCTGTCTTTTTTTCTTTCGTTTGTGATGTGTTTGTGGAACCTGTTTTTGTTATCTGTCTGGTATGGTTTAGTTTTTATGTCTCATTTTAGAGCTTGCTGACTGTACGTTGAATCCGTCGAATTTGTTGTATGTTAACTGTGCTTTCCTGTGTTGTAATTAGGATGAAATGCGTGTGATTCCAGTTGTGAAATGCGAATGTCGTGCAGCAGTTGGTGATCTTAAGGTCTTTTTGGATCTCTTTCAAGCAATAAGGCCACCCACCCACGGTATTATCTAAAACTCGTATCGGCCTCCTTGGCTTGATATGGCTTAAGAAAAGAGTTTTTGTTTCGATATAGACCTATCTCTATAAGTATACCTAAATATAATTGCGCAACTCACTATGTGGCAAAGAGCGCCCACATTTGGAAAGGGTCATTTTTCTATTGTTTGACTGTGCTGAAAGAGAGACCAAATTGTGGACGTGTGTGTCGTGTAAGGTGTGACATGGCATGACTGTTCCCAGGCAATGTGCAGCCTTCTTTTGCCTTTTTACAGAAAAAGAAGAGTTTGAGTGGAGCCTGTTGTAATGCAGCAAGCATAGGGGGGCCTTGGAGAGAGGATCGAGTCAAACGTAACACGCACAAAACTTTAGTCTGTAGAACTAAAAGATTGCTCACCACAAGACGGTGACGATTTAGATGGTGGTTCAGCGAAACCTTTCATTCAGACAAAACAAGACGGGGGGGAAAACCAAACGCAGTGCATGCACCAGTACTAGCATCTAGTTGTCTTGCGTGTGATTTTTGTTTTCGAAAGTTGTTAGTCTTGTGTAACTTTTGGTCGTCTTGACTACACGGGTTTCTGTGTGTGTATGTATGATAGTGTGGGTATGGGTGGGTGTGAGTTTTATGTGTGCTTTTTTAAATGTCGAACCCCCATCATGCTGTCTTTGTATTCTGGTGCTATATATTTGATAAAGTGACTAATCTTTTCATAAGAATGGAATGATTTTCAGAAACTGTGATTATGGTGAAGAAATTGAGTTATCTTCTCGTATTCTTGTATTTTTGGATACAAATAGAATGATTTGTATGGGCTTAATTTTAACATGTATCCCTTTCTCTGCATGGATCTTGTGGGAATATAAAAAAAAAAAAAATGGGTTTGTACCTTTTTCTGTGTTTTTTAATAGTGAACATATGAGTTACTGTCCTTCGGTCCCCATGATCAATGTCCCGTGAACTTGAGATTTACCCAGCTCTATCGAATATGTACAAAATTTTAAAATATATGTATCTGGAGAAAGAAGTATAGATGTTTAGTTTCATTTTTTTAATCAAGTCTTTCTTTAGCATGGATGTGGCAAAGCATTACAATTATGTGTAAAGGTTTATTCACTTTTTTTAACACTGAATAAAAGAATATGTCAGATTATTTGATCTGTCTGGTCTGATGATTGGCAAGGCCTATAAAGAAGGATGTAACCCTAGATATCAGTAAAATAAATCTAGTTTTATTCATTCATCGAATGGCATGGTCTCACTTGAGTACACCACTGCAGACATCTTACACATTAACACCAAACACTCAGTAACTTTTGACCATGTAGACAGACAGTAAGCTAATAAAGTGACGTGAACTCGTAATCCTTTATGGCATGTTAATGGTACACCCTGGATCTTTGACACAAAGGGCGCGAGGGTTAACTTCAGACTTCACTGTCTGCGTTTGTGGTTTTGAATGGAAGTTGGCAGTTTTGAAAACCCTCTTCCAGGAAATACACCTCCTCCTGTTAGAGCTCTCTGCACATGTGCAGCCCCAGGCAGGCAGGATACGTGATTGATTGACAGGAGCATTCTCAACCTGATTGGCTGGTTGCCTTTTTTTTTTTTAGGCTGGTCACAGACATCATCATTTTATGTGTCAAAGTATATACTATACGTATAACCACTGGATTGTGAGTGAATTTTGAATTCTTACTTTTAAAAACACAAACTTCCATCAGCTGTTGGTGTTTGATTACTCAATGATTTTCAAATAAAGATAAAATAAAGAAGCAGTTGATGTCATAGCGGGTCCTTTGCCTGCTCAACTCTTGCTTTCAGTTTGATTGTGTCATGACTCATGACCTCTTATCTTACCGTCACGCAGTTTGTATCATGATGCCCTATTGCGCTTTATCTTATCTTACGGTCACGCAGGTTGTAAACATGTTTCTAAAATGGGCCTGTGAAAATGTAATGAAATTAGAAATGAGGAATTATTGAAACATTTCAGTTCCTGTTTACTGTCAGTTAAGTGTTTGCATATATGTGGATTGTTTACCTGGACGCAGTGTTGGGGAAGCTACCTTCAAAGCATAGCTAAGTTGAACTACGGCAAAGCTACCCTAGAAATCAATCTAATTTGCTTAATTAAAGCCACATAGAAAACATATTCCAAAATGTATAAACAAAAAAGGTAAAAAAAATAAATATTATTTATGAGAAAGTGTCAAAGAATGTCAGCTTTGGTTTTGTATACAATGTCCAGACACCTGCCTTTCAGAAACTAGAGTCCAGGTGCTGGTTTTGCACCAAGCAGGATAACTCAGTTAGTCAGGTAACTTCAGATAAAAAAAATATTAAGAACTATAGCAAAATACTCCAGTTGCCAGTTTATTAGCTACACTTTTTAAATAATGTAGTGTAACACAACAGTCCTGCCACAATTCCCCCCTTCATGACTTTCATGATGATATTCAATGTATGTTGAAACCGTTTAAGAGGTGGCGATTCAACTGTATGATCATTGGAGGGTGCACGGTGTGATGTTGCTAGACTGTATTTAATTAAACACAATAGTGTGTTATTTAGCCCAGCCCCACTGATTGAAATGGGTTGGTCAAAATAGAACGTGTCAGTATAAAGCAATACCAGTTCAACAGCACCGCCAACTACAGCCTCTAAAACACAGTTGAATCAACACTTCAAACTGAAGTAAAACAAATACTGAATATAAGCTTCCTGAAGGTTACAGGATGTATTGCAGAAATGATGTATTAGACTGCATTACTGTTAGCTCAATGTACTTCACTAACTCACAACAGTATTTTTCACAGCAGAGCTGACGACCCAGCTTCCCTGAATGCCCCTGGAACGCAAGAGAACGGGGCAGATATGATTGAAATGTTAACCCTTCACAGCATCCTACAAAGGGCAAATCCGAGTTCTGCCCCCCCAGCTGTGCAATTTGTGCTTCAGTTGAAGCAGTGCTGTAGGCTACAGGTGTAAACATGGTTGAGATATGTACAAGTTTGCTCTACAAAGAACATGTAAGCATGTTCCTTTTTAGAAGTCACCCACTATTTGCACTGAAGGTGGCTTTTTTTATCTTATTTAAAAAAAAAGAAAAAGTGATGTGAGCGTAACCAAATGGCAGAGGAGTGGGTGCATAGACCATTACACCCTTCTGTTAGGGGCAGAGAAATGTGGAAGCAGTCCTGAAATGCTTTCTATACACACACACACACACCACCTTGCCTGTCTGATACATCATAAGCCTTTTACAATAGAATATTTGTGGGCATCTAACTCCCTTCCCCCCCCCCCCCTTAAATCTTCATAGTAACAAACCTAGACACATTTAACCTTTGCACAAACACCACACTACAACATACTCCAGTTGTCATTCAGCTTTAATGAGTATAAAAACCACCATGCTGGATACATGATTTTTTTTTTATATTCTATAAGTGCTCTGCAGTCGCCACAAGGACAATACGAGTGAACATGTGACCCGGTCTACAGCATACAGAATGGAGAAGTGTCAGTCATCATCGTGCAAATACAAGGTTGGATTGGACATGGGATTGGATCAAAAAAAGTGGGATGTTCCTTTTACTCGTAGATCCAGTCAACAGCACAGCTCTTGTAGGCGGTCATCTCCTCTGGCTTGAACCACAGAGCGGCCTCCTTCTTGGCACTCTCTACGGAGTCGCTGCCGTGGATGATGTTCCTGCAAAAACAAAACGCAGAGTCAGCATGCCAGGCGGCTCAACCGTGGGAGCCATGTTTAAAAAAAAAAAAAAAAAAAACACTCCACCCAGATGCAGCCGTGAAAACCAGTCATTTGGGGACGCCTCAATTAATCAGCGCAGTGAAGGGTGCTCGCCACCCAGGACATGCATATTAGGTGGCCCCACTTGTTCGCACATGTTTTCCATGCAGATAAACAGCATTGAAAAAAAATAGTTTGAGAAGGCAGACATGCCAAATGTTGATGGCAACTATCCAAAAAGCAACGTTGCAATTTTATGCAACCCCATTTGTACAAAAGACTGGAGGAAGCCAGATGGGTAAAGCCATAATTGTGTGCATTTGAATTAAACTACACCACAAGCATGCATGAAGGACAGGAACATCATGGAGGGACCCACCTGCCAACCTGGATACAGAAGTCTCCGCGGATGGTGCCGGGCTTAGAGTCTGCGGGGTTGGTCTCCCCCAGCATCACTCTGCCAGTCTTCACGGCATTCAGACCCTCCCACACCTAGCGTGGAGGAGAACAGTCAGCTGTCAATTTGCCTTTCGAGTCCAAGACACAACTTAACTACTTAACTGAACAAGCAGCAGAAGAAAATGATGCAACCAAGGAACATCTTTTAAAAACTGGGAGGTTACGATTAGCGCAGAAATCACTGGATATGATGCTGTGCAAGGTCAAAAGGTGAAGCATTTGTTTCAGACAAGTTGGCCCTTGGCAAGAGTAAAGGCAATCCTCTAGTACTCACCATGGCAACGACAGGGCCAGAGTGCATGTACTTGCAGAGGCCGGCGTAGAAAGGACGGTCCTTCAGGTCGATGTAGTGCTCCTTCAGGAGATCCTCAGAAGCCTGGAGCAACAGAATTAATTTTTTTAATGACCCCTTATTATGCAACTCACACACACACACACACACTCCAATCAGTAACTGCACAACCACCATTGATTACAGCCTGGAACCGGCTGAGTTTATTGGCTTAGCTTTTGGATACTATAGTTTAGTTTTTAATTTTTTGGAATGCATAAGATTTGGAACATTAGATACCACCCAGGAGCTTATCTGGCTCCGTTCCATCAGGAATCAAATCCATTTCAAAGACCAACTGTCATTTCAGCCCACAAAGACTCTTCACGTGTGGGGGCTAGACTGATTCCCCTACATAACAGATTCAAAAGTAAAGTATAGTGCCTTACCGTAAGGAACTTCATGGCCACCAGCTTGAAGCCCTTCTGCTCAAAGCGCTTGATGATCTCGCCGACCAGGCCCCTCTGCACACCATCGGGCTTGATTGCAATGAAAGTACGTTCCTCTGCCATGATGCTGAACACAAGACCAGTGCAATTCAGGTACTGATCCAGAACACAGATGAAGCAAAGACTTGCAGCAAGAAAGCAAGTCTTCAATGTGACCGTGAAGTGCACACATGCATACGTGCCTTCGCTATAACCTCTGAACAGGACACTCTATGAAGTGCACACATGTCATTTGCAGCCATATTAAGTAGCAGCTCACGGAAAGTATGCATAAGCTATTCTTATTTTACACGATGCGCGTCCTTGGCCTGCTGACCACCTGCGTTTATTTCCAGTCTGATGGCCAACCTCACGCATGACCTGGTACTTTGTCTTAATTTCCCTAGTGGAATGGAGTCAGAGTTCTGTACCTCTTACATAATTAAAAAAAAAGAAAAAAAAAAGAGAACTCATTACCATTAAAGGCAGATAATAACTCGGGTCAACGACGACTTAACCACTTTTAATATTATGCAATGCAGTACAGGGACACAAAGTGCATTATGTACAAAGCTAAGTGAGGTACCGCACCCTGCAGAGACCAATTTGGGCAACTGACAAGATTTGAACACAACAGCACTGAATCTGGACAACGCATTTATGAATGCATTCTCCTCGTGCGGAAGTCCATCAGCTAGTTAGCAACCCTTGAGCGCAAACTCTGTACATAATGCCAGCGTTCACCCTAGTCCATTGTCAAAGCGGCAGCCATGTTTTATGCCACTGCCACATGGTACACAGAAGTTAGTTAAAGCTGCCAAGGAACTCTACAATAGATTAAGTACAAGATTAACTCGTGTGGATGTCCAGGATCAGATTACTCTAATTACGCCTCAAGGAAATTACTAGCAGCAACTGATTGGCTTACAGGAATGTAGCCATAAGCCGGTTAGCTAGCAGCTAACGTGTAACCTGCCGTGGCAAAAAACCGAAAGTATAAGCAGCCGGCAAATCTTGACGTTACACATGATCATGAGCCTGCTGCCCGATGTCACATACAAATCGAGTCAACATTTTTGTGCAAGTGCAACATGTACTCAGTTTATATTTCCAGCATTAATGAAGTTGTATTTATGGTCAACATTCCGAGTTAGTTTGGTACTTAAATGAATGGAGATATTTAACGTTACCGAACATTCACAATTTTTGACACTTTGCAATCACCGTTCTGATCTTACAAACTAAAACTTGGAAACAGGTCACCGAGTAATTTGGTTGGAATTTAGTCAATTCAAATTACAAACAAAGCGGCAAACAAGCAGAATAATTAACGATGCCAACAACACACCTTGAAAATCCAACAGTACTGTCAGGATACACCAAGAGATCAACCGTCCAAAATCGTCCGAGACAGGATGGAGGGCAGATCTACGCTTTTATACAGAGCAGACAAAGCGAGGGGATGGGCCTCAGCGAAAAATGACTGACGTGTGGGCTGAGGCTGCCTCCAGTCCTCCATGTTCTGGTTCTTACCAATGGCCGTACATTTTGAGGAACCAGGGTTTGTGCTTTAAGCATGCATTGATATTTTCACTGCGACACGGCAGTGTTATGACTTTACATGGCTGAAATATAATTTTAGGGCGTGTGATCTTTCAATGCAAGGGTGATTCTAAAGAGGAAAACGTCTTTTATTGAAACATGTTAGAATGTTTCACCATTTGGTTGAAATTGAAACTGAATGAGAGCAATTCATTTTTTACCCAATATCGTCACCTAGTGGCACGACTTTGTAGTGTCAAGATTTATATAGTTTCCGGGTTCACAGGTCACACCACCGGAAATTCTGAATAGCCCATGTGGTAAACAGTGAGCATCAGTTGGAATGGTCAAGTTAACTCTAGGTCTTCTGAAGACCATTATTTGTACTTCATAAAAACGCACACTTTTATGTAGGACGACTCATGGCAATCTAGAATATCAGAATATTAACAGTTGCTACAGTTATACATCTTTTTTTATTCGTTAGGTTTTTAAACATTAGCTAGCTAGTTCTTGTACAACATGGCAACACTCTTGCCCCACGTTAGACAAGGCAAGAAGAGGGCTCCCGACCCAGAGGTAGACTTGGAACAAGAAGCAAGTAAAAGAGAAAATAACGCGAAGTTGGTGAAAACCTTGGGGGAGCAAGATGCTTCCGTCAAAATGCTGGAAGATCTCGTCTTTGGTGCTGAGGACGAGCTGGTGGAAAGACTTGAGGTAAGTTGAGAGGTTCGTTAACGTTAGTCGTGAAAGTCTTGCCCTTTCAACGTTCAAGTTGGAGGTATTTTGCATTAAACTTAAGGTGATGTAGGTAGGTCCACTGTTTCATCACCTCAAGTGTTGTACCCAATGTTACATGTTTTCTGAGCGCTCATTGGAATGATGCATACTTAGCCCACATAGCTGCTGACTCCGGCATACGATAGCTGTAATAGATAGATAGATAGATAGATAGATAGATAGATAGATGGATACTTTATTAATCCCGAGGGAAATCTAGGTCATCCAGTAGCTTATACACGTATACACCTCACCGACATGCATACATCAATCACATATACATAGGGAGATCATATTCACACGGAGTGGGGGTGTTTACAGATACAAGGATGGGTCTGACCCTATGGTACAGAATGCAATGATTGTGACAGTGTCGATGTCCAGGAGGAAAGGGTTCTTGTGCTGCTGGTGTGGATAGTGCAAAAAGTTTCTGTTGTCATTTAATCATCTCCCTCTTTGGTAGTCAGATAACAATGACCTGTGACACCTGTGTGTGTGTGTGTGTGTGTGTGTGTGTGTGTGTGTGTGTGTGTGTGTGTGTGTACCTTACTATACACCATCAGCATGCAGCAGATGACGTGAGGACTAGCTTGCTGGACGAGGAGGAATCCAGTGATGAGGAGACAGTGAACGGAGCACGAGTGCAGGTCACATTGGCTCGGAAAGCCGTGTGGCAGGATGACGATGATGAAGTTGAAGAAGAGTGAGTGTAGTATGTTTGAACTAAATTACGCTGATGTTATATGATGTGTTCAGGTATGCGAAATGCAGTTGTCCACTGTTGATTGTTCTAGTTTTGAACCTACAACACAAATGGTCCCTTCTCTGGTTAGTCCATGTTTGTAACACTTCATTTTCCTGTCTTGATCCTATAATGCTGAATTATTTGGTTTGAGCTAAAGGCTTATAGTGTCCTGCTACTCTTGAGTCTATGCACACAATGTCTTCTGGCTTTTTGAATTACTTTATCTGTGGCAGTTGTGCTTGATTTGTTATTCCGCAAAGTTAAATTAGTTAATTTCTCTTTAAGTGTGGACATGGCCCACCGGTTCCGTAAGGACTTCACTAAAAGCGATGCCGAGTCCAGGATGAACAAACAGAAACTGCAACAGAGACTAAAAGAACAGTAAGTGCTGTCGCGTGTTTATTTAGAACGCATGCACTCCGTGCAATGGAGTACTCACTCAGAAGTACCTATTCAAGCTTTCCCCCTCTGATGACACCTGCTCTCTTCCTTAAATGTATCTCAGAATGCAGCTGTTATTAATATATTATTATGAAATATTATAATATTAATAGTATTATATTATACAATATTAATACAATTTAATATTATGATTATTATTGTCTTAAGTGAGACTTTTTGTTCTCTTTGTTGTATTCAAGGTTTCAAAAAGCTATGGGTGGAGCCCCCTCCTGGGCAGAGACCGAAGTGAAGAAGAAGAGGAAGAAAAAAGGTAAAGAAGAATACAGACAGGGGAATTGGGACAAAGAATGGAGGAATGTTTGTGGCCATAGTAGAAATCAAATGTGAGGGATAAGCCTTATATAGTTACTAATATATAGAACCCATATGCTGTATTTGTTATGTAAGCCTGATATAGTTACACTATAGGCATAGACATGAACCCATATGTTCTATTTGTTATGTAAGTTTTTTTGTGAAAAGTGTGATTTGCATTCATACCTGCACTTTGCCCCCTTTCCTCCTGAAGAAGTGGACGAGGAAGACGAGGATGATGAGGACAACTTGTTGCGTAAGACTGGCAACTTTGTGGGAACGTCCGAGAGTCTCCCCAAAGGAATTCTAAGGGTAACATCATGCTAAACAATCCCCCTAATTCTTCTTATGTGTGTTGGAGAACTGTACATCCTGCTGCTCTGTCTCCTATCAATAGTACTTAGATGTTACACATGATGTATGTGTATGTTAATGGATGAAAGGTCTTCAGCCGGTCAAGGTGTGATGTGTCATCTAAACATGCCTCGTGATCTTGTCCCAGATCAAGAAGTGCCTGAATGCTAACAACGACCGGCCTGCAGAAGACCGCCTGACCACTGTCCAGTTTCACCCCTCCGCTCAGGTTGTCATGACAGCAGGGCTGGACCAATCCATATCTCTCTTTCAGGTGAGGATTTATAGTTTTGAGACTTATTTTGAGTGACCACTGGCACCGCTGTCATTCCTGCAAACTAGTTTTAGGTGTAAGTTAGGTGTTCGTAACCATCTTTTGGGTGTCATTTTCAACCATAATTTGTGTCATTTTCCATTTGGCGTTGATGGGAGTTTCATCCCTGTTCCCTGTTTCTCACCTCCTGCCCCAGGTTGACGGCAAGACCAACCCTAAGATCCAGAGCATCCACCTAGAGAGGTTTCCGGTAAATAAGGCCTGCTTCAGTGCTAGTGGTGAGCAGGTGATCGCCACTGGTTTAAGAAACAAGCTCTTCTACATCTACGACATGATGGAGGGAAAGATCATACCTGTACCCACAGTCAGAGGTGAGGACAGGCCTAGGCCTTTATGAAAATAAATACAGTATGGAATAGACAACTACAGCCTTAGTAGCTATTGTGTAGCATCTTCTTTTTTCTCTGGGGTTATAATGGTCACAACGTGTGTAAAAATGTCTCTCTCTCTCTCTCACCTCTCCTCTCCTCCGTTTCTCTCTCTCTCTCTCTCTCTCTCTGTCAGGGTTGAGTGAACAGAGGGTGAAGGAGTTTGAGGTTTCTCCAGAGGGGGAGTTTCTCCTGCTCACTGGTGCCTCAGGTTATCTCCACCTCATGACCATGAAGGTGAGCTGGTGTGTGTGTGTGTGTGGTGTGTGTGTGTGTTGTGTGTGGTGTGGTGTGTGTGGTGTGTGTGTGGAGTGCATATTTATGAGAAACCTGTGGATCTAAGCAAAGTGACAATTCTTATTCTACATCCAGACATACAGATGGACAGGCTAAAGTATGTAGTTGTTCTTGGTGCAATGCCTAGGCAGTATAGGCTAATCATTTTTGGCAAAAATTGTTAGAGACAAAGAGAGCGGCTACACACAACCTGGTGTGTCGCATAAAACATTGATGTAGCATTCTCAAAGGGTTGGTCTGGTATATTTGCTTAACACCTTTTTAGGATATACTTGAGCTTTAGTCACCCTGCGGTCGGGAACTTTGACAGTTCAGTTGGAGACATTTAGAAAGTCACTCACGGCTAATGTAATGGGCTTTTAGGATATACTTGAGCTTTAGTCACCCTGCGGTCGGGAACTTTGACAGTTCAGTTGGAGACATTTAGAAAGTCACTCACTCACGGCTAATGTGATGGGCTTGTTTCAGACTAAGGAGGTGGTCCGGAGCATGAAGGTCAGTGGGAACGTGTGCGGCGCGGCTTTCTCTGCAGACGGCAGCAAAATCTTCTCCAACTCTGGTGAGTCGAACAAATCAGCGCTGATTCAATTAGAATTGAACAGCCCTGGGATTTCTTGCCTGAGCATGATGAAGTGGCTTTCAGGCGTAATCCTTACGGTCTGTCTGCGCATCATGGCAGAAAGATACAGCTTTAGGGCATAGTCCCTCAGGATGGTCTTTTGTTGTATTGCTATTGTGGTCTTGCTATTAGCACTTTTCTCTTCCTTTGTTATATGATTCCTTTAGGGTATTTCTGTTTTGTTGGTTATATTATAAACTCTTCTTGAACAACTATTTTATCCCTTTTTAATTGACTTTGAGCTGTTATACTAGTTTTATGCTCAGCACTTTGAACCACTCGCATATATATGAAATGTGTTGTATATATGACCTCATGTGTCCAGTGTTGTTGTTGTGTGTGTGTGTGTGTGTGTGTGTGTGTGTGGCTTTGCCCCCTGTAGAGGAGGGTGAGGTGTTCATCTGGGACGTGAGGAGCAGTAAGTGTCTGAGTCGCTTCCCTGATGAAGGGTGTGTAAAGGGCACCTCCATCGCCGTGTCCCGAGATGGACAGTACCTGGCCTGCGGGTGAGTCCTGGCACACAGTCCACTGCTTTCTCATGGCTGGTCTGAGCACTTACCAGTCATTTAAGAAAATTAAAATACATTTAAAGCCTTTATTGTCATTGTATTTGCATACAACGAAATTTGGAGCGCTGCTCCTGTTGGTGCCTCGAAGGACACCCTATAACGACAACACAATACAATAAATAAACATAAAAAAGGTTCAAGCCTAATCTAGGCCTGTGAAACATGCTTTCCCAGCGCCCACAGGAAGGCTCACGCGTCTGTTTTCCCTGTGTGTGCGCAGCTCCCAGTCAGGCGTGGTGAACGTGTACTCTCAGCAGGCCTGTCTGCGGGAGACAGTGCCCAAACCCCTGAAGGCCATCATGAACTTGGTGACGACGGCCACGGCACTGCGCTTCAACCCTTCTTCTGAGATCCTCGCCATCGCTTCCCGCGCCGACGACGAGGCCAACCGACTGGTACGCCTGTGGCACAAACAGAGAGAGAGAGAGAGAGAGAGAGAGAGAGAGAGACGGAATGAGAGGGAGAGAGACGGAATGAGAGGGAGAGAGACGGAATGAGAGGGAGAGAGACGGAATGAGAGGGAGAGAGAGAGACAGAAAGAGACAGACAGAATGAGAGAGAGAGACGGAATGAGAGAAAGAGAAAGACAGACAGACAGAATGAGAGGGAGAGAGACAGAATGAGAGGGAGAGAGCGAGACAGAAAGAGACAGACAGAATGAGAGAGAGAGACAGAATTAGAGGGACAGAGAGACTCTGAGTGAAAGAAACGTCCTGAGGCTAAGCGCTAATGGCTAGAGGAAGCGTTCCCTATGGTGGGATTAATTGTAGAGCTCATGTGATGTTTGATGGAGTGCTTTGGTGACAGACCCGCAGGGGAGATGCTGTCTGAGAGGCAGCAGTTCACCATCATATCATGAATAGGCACTTTACCCCAAGGACATTCTTATTCCTAACAAAAACTTTGCTCTCAACTCAAACGATGGGACAGTGTTTTCCAACCAGAACTCCACTTCCAAAGCATTTACACTACATTTTGTCTGATTTCTGTGTGTGATGTTGTGTGTGATGGTATATTTTTTTTTCTTTCATGACTGGTTTAGAAATGTGTGATCTTTACAATTGACATTCATTTATGTAGCTGCCACTTGCATCCAAAGCAACTCGAGTGCTGATGTCCATTTTCACGTGTGCTCCCTGATAATCCATCCCATGATCTGTTGCTCTACCGGCCAAGTAGTCACATGACTGCTGTTATGCTCGATGGTACACGTACTGTACTGTACTGTCATGTAATCCGGTCTCTGATTGTGGTTGCGTGGTAAAACTGGCCGTTGCTGCTGCTGCTTGAAGGGACCAGCATAGGTCATAAGAATATGCCATAGTCAATAAGTCAATGATATTATACCTAGTTCTAATTGTTACTTTTATTTGGACTTAACTAGCATGTAAACAGTTCCAGGGTGAATATACTTGATTTTGACCAGGGGAGTGAGGTGCGACATTGGTCTCACCTCCCCCCCCCCCCAGGTCGAGACAAAGAACCCTGCATGCATGGCCCATTTGAATAGACGGTGACACCCCTTAGATATAGTGTATTTAACAGACTGTGTTCCTCAAGGAATAAGTCAGATATGCTGAGGTGAAGTTCTGTGAGGGAGGATGGATCTGAAAGTCTCTGTCTCACAAATGGTCGGCCGCCATTCTTCAAGAATAAACCTGAATCCTGACTGATCAAACCTAAGACTGAATCTTCAATATATGGTATAAAACTAATTACCATCATGCTGTGGCTACTGCTTGTGTCTGTGTCTTCACTCTCCTCTGGTCTCCTCTGCTTTCCCAGGTCCATCTTCCCAGTTTGACAGTCTTCTCCAATTTCCCGGTGTTCCGCCGGAAGACCATCTACCGCACGCAGTGTGTGGACTTCTCTCCCAACAGCGGCTTCTACTCCGTAGCCAACAACAAGGGCGACGCCCTCCTCTTCAGGTGAGCCAATACTGCTATACAGCCGTTCGTAAATCTGATCCCATGGTATGGTATTGTAGTGTGTCTAGTGTGTCTTGCGGTTCTGGCTTGTGGATGTGTCTCTTCATTGACTTTCATTGTCTTGTTTTCCACCCTGCATCTTCCAGGTTAATGCATTACAAGGACTTCTGAAGAGCAGGCGGAGGTCCAGAGAGGACTGCTCAGTCTTGGCATGTGTGGTAGAGGAGGAGGAGGAGGAGGAGGAGGAGGAGGAGGAGGAGGCGAGGCGGAGAGAAGGGTGTCGTTGGTCCCGACTGCTGTGCTTGTAGCCAGGCCCTTTCCATAGGGGTGATGCACCATCATCGGTGTCACAAGAGACTTTTTTTTTATTTCTTAATTTTCTGACTGTGCCCAGCAAATTGTGTTGTTATAAATATTCAGTGGATATTTACTTTATGCATTCTCAAATTATAAATACAAACTTCAACTTACTGGAGATGATGTCTTGTGTGCATTTTTTTGTGACAGGGCCATGCATACACCCTAGTCATGGTTCATTAGATTATCATTTGGAAAATGATCTTTGTTTGTTTTTAAATCTGATGGACACTGTTGTCGAAATGTTCATCTCGAGGACAAAATGTTATAAACATTTGCTGTCAAACTGTTCATCAGTGCAACTAAGTGGATCTTCCAAAAGAACCCAGAAGAACCCTAGAAATTGTCTTATTATGTTGTGGTTTTTAAGCAGTTGGACTGAAATCAGTTAGACTACTTTTATCAGCAAAATAACTTGGAGGCTGTAAAAAATAAGATGCATTTGAGTTGCTCATAGTAGAGGCAGAAAAGACGTTGGAGACATTGGCCACTAGATGGTGCTAGTTAGTCTACTTTCAGCCATCTTAGTTATTTCTCCTGGACACCTTTTAAATGATTATATGAAATCCCACGTGGTTATGACAAGGCAAGGTTTTCTCTACAGAATACTAATGACTAGACGTGTCACACAGTGACAAAAGAAATTACTTCATGAAAGAAAGTAGCCTGTTTTGTTTGATTCTGTTGGCGTGAACAACTCAAATAAGGGCTCTGCTCTCCTGGGTCATCTTACATTCAGCTCTCTGTTACCTTGTGCTATTGGACATCCTAGGCATTGGGGTGGCATCGCATTCACTAATGAGGATACTGCCTACAGACTTGTCACAGCACACAGGAAATACAAGGAACCAGATTCTATTTCTGTTTCTGTTTTAGAACACTATTCAGTACACCTACTGCCCAAATACAAGGAACCACAAATACCACAGATGCTTTTATCCAACTCGACTTCCGAAATAATGTATTAATTATAATACAATTAATAGTAATATCAGTAGCGGTCAAAATAATAACTATATATAGTTTGTATCTCGCACTATGTTAATTCAGAAGGTGGAACTTTTGACTTTTTTTAATGTGATGGGGAATGGTACTCTGCTTCCTCATTCTGAGAGGAGTGAGACCCGTCTGCAGCGTTAAAGCGTTCTCATAATCCTTAATTAATGTCAGGCAAACGGGTGCAACAGGCAGGAGTGGGGTGAGACACCGTCAAGGCTCTGATGACTTCATCAGACTACGCTGTCAGAATCCTTGTGCTGAGTCCTTTACAGCTTTAAATAGGATGGGTGATACACACACAGACATACACACACGATTCGGTTAATTATAAGAAGACGCTAGAGGATGAATTTATGTTTGTGTGGGACAGAGACTGTGACATTTGCGTGCTATTTTTAGCCAAGGCTGCGAATTGATTGTATGTTGAATTATTATTTCTGAAGTCAACTCAAGTTTAACATGTTATTTTGAACTCTGAATATTTCTTCAAATGCTGCTGGTAGTTAGCATGGCCTCTACTATACGCTTATTTTAGCATCTTATCTTGATTGCAGTTTACCTCTGCTTAGTCACATGTCACTCGTGGCCATTATAGAGTTCTGATGATGCTTTAGTGATGTAAGCAGGTGAAGGGGTTCTACCTCAGGTCTCCTGTGCTGGTTGTAGTGGGATGGGTGGGGTCTGAGGAGCATTGTGAAGAGAATTACCTGTAGGCTACACACCCAGGTTTTGTGGCAACATCATTATTATGCTTCACGACACTAATGCGTTTCCTAACGTCATAATCACTCACAGAGGCAAGACACTCAGCACTCAACCTGTAAACCTGTGAAAATGTCATGTCCTTATTGACAAGGTACCTTATGTAAGGTAGCCTACACCTGTATAATTGTAGACACGGAAAACAACCCCAAATTAAGCCTAATAATGTATAGTCTTTGAGGTATATCATGTCACAGTGATATCATGTCACAGTGAAGAGTTAATACCTTTATTGTCATGATAATCATCAACATGTTAATCAAACATTTTCATACATTTAACAACAAAAAGTTTGTTCCTGACACTAAACTGGATGTAAACCTCTTCCTCTGCGCTTCGCACGGGCTGTTTCTATAGACTCGTAAAACAATCGACTGTCTGGGTCACCTGGCTTCCGGTTGCCTCCTCCTGTCGGCGTTTTCCTGTAAAAAAAAAAAAGAAAGAAAAGAAGCCTAAAAAGAATCTCTCCGCGCCTCCCACCGGCTGTCCCTTTCCCTGTCAGTCACGCTGGCTGTGCCGGCGGCGTGCTGTTCGCCTCGCCATCCGCAGCAGATGCCAGGCTTTGCTGGCGTTTGTTGCGTAACGGCATCGGTGACTGGGGAAAAGCAGTGATCCCCAACCTGTTTCCTCTTCTGAGGGTAGATGCCTCCACCAACACTTCGAGGTGACAAAAACACACCCTCTCTCTTTCATGAAATGACAAAGCAAAGAGTAGGGCTTGGGCATCACCACCTAATGGTAGATGATTAATCTCATTATTAAAGCTTGGTTGCTGCTTTTAGGAAGTACATCATATCTATAGGTAGATAGTGAGATGGCAATTACATTGATGTTGCCACACCCTTGTTGCCTAGCTCTAGGTTGATGTGTGCCTATAGCAGACAGCAAACATTATCTCAGGACGATTCAGGGGGTTATTCCAAGTATATGGTTTAGTGACAAACCTGGCTAAGTTACCTCAGAGTAAGTGGTAAACCTCCTAAAAGAAGACCCACATGGCTTTGTTTTGCTAAGAGAATGAAGCCGTACGTTTTTTTCTATTTAGGGGTTTACCATTTACTTACCCAGGTTTGTCACTAAACCACGTACTACACGTACTGCCGGAAAATCAAAGCAGTGGAGAGAGTGGTGAAGGGCTGGGCCCTGACACTGCAGTAATGAGCAGGCTAATGACAAAACAGGTCATGTTACTACATGTAACCTGACAAACTCACCCGACAGCTTTCCATCCAGTGGCCATACCTGGTCTCCCCACGCCAGTCTGTTTGCCACACACACACACACACACACACACACACAAACACACTTTTGCATGCATGCAAACCAGTGAAGCAGGATAACTCGGAAGCCACTGAGATACCAAGACACTGCATTAAGAGGGAGAAAGAGAAAGAGAGAGAGAAAGAGAGAAAGGGTGAACCAACTCGTCAGAGAACAGAGTACAAAACCAAAGAGGAAGGCGATCAGGACTCACAAAATCAAGAGGTATGGAGTGGGTTTTTGCTAATTTACTGTGGCAGAAATGTCGACTAATGTGATACTACAGAGCAGAAGAATGTTAAGTACTCTCTGGCTTGTCAAAATGTCAGGCAGCTTCACCTGAATGGCCACAGAAGTGGTGCTAAACCGATACATTTGGTGGTGCATAATTGTTTGACTGAACTGTGACGGCCGGTCTATGGCTTGTTACTGCATGTGCTCTGTGTGGTAGAGGGTTAAACGAGCATATTGGTTTTTTGGTTTTACTAGCTGGTGTTCTGTAGTTCGCTGTAGCCCATGCATGACTTGTGTGACCAGTGTAGCAAAATACACAGCTGGGTTGAAAACCCCGTCCTCTATTCAACATGAATCCAGTCGTTTTATTGCAAGGCATAGGGAATGGTGAAAGAACATCTACTCAACAATATCAATACTGGAAATTGTATAGTGAAGAGTGTCTTGTTGTAGAGTATTACTTCAGTCATGTGATGTGATACCAGATAAAACTTTAAACAAATGTTCCTATAAGCACATGGCAACATCAGATAAGGACTTTGCATGTTGTGCTCAGGGGTTAGCATAGCATCCTGAGAGATGCTGCTGTAGGTGCTGGAAAAACACTGGACCGTTGAGCCTATGCTGAGGGGAATTATGGCAAAGATTTTGTGTGGTGAAATGTCAAAACACCTATTTAGTAAGTGGCTTTCTGAAATTATGCAACACGTGTGGCTATGTTGTTGTTTTTAATATTATATTATATAATGTTATGTTATATTATATTATATTATATTTCTCTATCACCATTGGAGGTGTAACGTGTATGTAGACTTTTTCACTTTTGTGTAGATAAGGAGGTCACACAGTTCTGTTTTCAGGGGTACACCTCTGGGGCGATAGAGATAATTAGAGTTTGTGTTTGATAGCCCCACTGGACATACACATACTTCTCTCCTATCCACCAGTGGGCTGTTAACTGGCAGCTGTGTATTAGAAAGGTAGAAACCGTGAAGGGTGTGGCACAATGCATACGGCCTTTAGTTAGTTTCAGTCAATCAAGAAACAATACCTTCTTAGGCATGGTTTAGAAACACATCTCGTTTGTCCCTATGAATGTAGTCTTTAGGTAGTTTCAGTCAAACAAGAAACAATCCAATCTTAGACATGGTTTAGACACACATCTCGTTTGTCCCTATGAATGTAGTTTACGTATGCATTCAAGTCACCAAAATGTAAAATGTGCACAGGAAGTATTTCCTCTTTTGTGCTGTATTTCTGCGGTGGCAGCTCAGTAAAGCTCAGCATATACTGTGTGTATAACTTTCATCTGGGTCAGTCCGTGGTGCTGTGTTCAGAGCAGAGGCTTCCAAAAGGAGATTTACTCCAGAAGCTGCTTCACTGACATGCTTGACATTTAAAGAGATTCTCCACACACAACATACCCCACGTGTGCAGGGAAGGCATTGTGATGGTCAAACAGAAAGGAGCTATTTGTAACCTTTAGAGTTGAAGAATGTTATCAAAACACTGAAACTGATGAAGATCTACTGATCCGTTCTCAGTGTGGTCAGGTTTACCACCACAAATGGAAACCTACAGAGGTCAGGCCTCTGATTGGTCAAACACACACAAAGAATGGCTTTATATATATCAGGCATAGGCTGGAAATGAGTGTGAAAGATGGTATGTATTTGGTTACTAAATGCTGACAAATGCACAGCACAGCACTGTGACAAAATGTCATCTTGTATTATATAGACCTACATGTAGTATAATGTAGCATGGTAAAGCTTTGCATGACATGGTAACATTCAGTAGCTGTTTTTAAACTTTAAAGGGCATCTTAAGGCTCTCTGTGCAAATCTTTATCCAGCTGCAGCAAGTCTAATGTTTCAGGTGTGTGTGGTACAGTATGCCTGTAACAGCTCCCGATGGGGTTTCTGTGGAGGATTGACGAACTGCTTAGAAAACTGATCTGACCACAAAACAGCCGTCAGCCCCTGAGCTCGGAGCTCGGAGCTCGGAGCTCGGAGGCCGGAGTGGACTTGGCAAACTGCACAAGATGGTGCTCAGTGCTGATGGGGTGGGAGCAGTCTTTGCTGAGTGCTGGGGCTTTTTTTTATGGCGGCTATGATGATCGCCTCATAGGAGCCTGACGTCCGTGGTTCAAAGCCATTAAAGCACGCACTGTGTTGACATGGTGATGGGGAGAGAGGATCTTTATTGCACATTTCCACATAAAAATGCTGAATGCATGTAAATGTGGTGTATTCGGCTGCCTTACAGAACGGATATTTCCCACATCCCATTTGTCATTTAAATAAGATAGTGTTAATCCTCCTCTATGGTCCTGCCCGTGATGAACAATCTTGCAAATGAGTGCTTTTGCTCAGGAAGAAAATCTGTCTTCACGTTTACGTGACACCCCACAGGATGGCAAGCTATGCACAGGCTTAAAGTCCGCAGTCGAAGGGTTTCCAGAGCAAAAGCAGTCAGAAAGCCTCAGAGTGCAGTTGGCTTTGGGTGACCTTTGACCTGGATTTAGAAGTAATCTGATAGTGTGCAGCCCACCAAGTTGAGTGCACCTCATTTTAATTGATCATAGGTAGTAGATGACAATGGCCCTTATAGAAATTATTTTATTGATGAGCCCTTGGTCTGACGAGAGATTCTAATGCCAAAAAACCAAGGCAAGGATATCAGTGTGTAGACATTCTCTTGATGCATACATCTAGTGCCTCTGTGTGTGTGTGTGTGTGTGTGTGTGTGTGTGTGTGTGTGTGTGTGTGTGTGTGTGTGTCTGATCTGTCAGGATTTCTAAGTCATACACCTAAGTCACAAAGCTAAAGCGCATAGGAAAATAAGCACATCTGTAAATAACAAACACAAAACATTGCCTATACTATGAAACAGCAAACACACGATATGAGAAGACATGCCAATATATATATATATATATATATATATATATACTATACTATATATACTATATATCATGCTCCTGAAGAGGATAATAACATTAGAAGAACCTTCAGGCACTGGGGTCTGTAAAGCGCCTTGAGACAATTTGATTGTTTTGGTCCTATATAAATACAATTGAATGTAATTGAATTGAATTAGAGGGAGACATGCGTATATTATATTATATTATATTTCTCTTATTCCACTTCTAAAGGAGGGCATGTATACAAATATATACAGTCAACCCTTGACCCAAATATCATAGAAGACTGCCTTTGCGTGAGTCATCAGTTGTGAATAGAGGAACAGAAAAGAGATGATGAGGGGAATTTTTCCTTCTTTGTGTACAAGTCAGACATTTCCCATAAGGGCATTGGTGAACAACAACAAGTACTCCTTGTGTGGGGAAAAAAAAGCACACACCTCTGACATGGAATGTGGTGGTACCTGAAGTGTTCAGACCGGACCGACGACATTCTACAACTTGTTAAAAAAAGTTGATGACATGCCTTAGATTTGATTTTCTTTCAAAAAGGTTACAAGGGGAAGGTTTCAACCTTGTTTGTAAGGGAGCCATGTTAGAGACATTTGATTACATAAAGTTGATCATCCAAAGTCTGTTTTGACAAATATCCTCTTAGTGATGCCCACATAAAGTTTCAGTTAATGCCAGTTTAAGAAGGAAGCAGAACAAAAGATGTACAAAGGTGTAGGCAGCGTTCCTTGATTTATTTCTTTGCTTCTGGGTCAATTTGTCCATTTGATACTTCTTTTAATATGTGCCTTTGTACAGCGCATTGTTTGTTTGTTTTCTAAAACGGAACAGGTGTCTCATCATGCAAAATTTCTTCATCCTGGTACAGATCCGGGCATTTTCAATGAAAGCCCTTTTGTGTCAGAGCACGCTGCAGCTGAATAAACAACATGTTACTCTAAACGAGCTCGCCTTCTAAAAATTGAGGTCATCTTTTTTTTTTTTGCGGCCCTGAAAAAACATTCCTCCTCCGAAGAAGAAGGAAGTTGAACACCGGCAGCTTCACTGCTGTGATATAATTAAGAACCCCTTTTCAGCACAGAGATAGAAACCCAGCTTTTAAGGTGTCAGAAAAGATTCCCAGCCCTCACACAGAGCAAGGCTGCTTGCTGCATGCCTGCAGGTTGTGTTCAGTGTTGCAGGGGCTTGCATGAGGCCTTCCTCTGCTCATTGGGATTGGTGATGATTGGGCCCAGGTGTGGTGGACTGACACACAGCCTAGGGGTGGCGAATGAGAGCCCAACACTGAACTCTCAGCATGTTTCAGTTCATGTCAGTGTGCCAGCAGGCCAGCTAAAGAGACAAACTAGCACACTAGTACACTTTAGTCCTGTGCACAGTGAGAGCTGTGTTTCAGTTTGGTGGCAGTTTGTGTCCTTTAAAAACCTCCGCCCACAACTTCCTCAACACAGGTAAGGCAGTGCAAATTACTCTATTAACTAACTATAGACTTGCTGTTGTCAACAAACCTTTCCAGTTACTGCACTGCTCAGGATTGTCCTTCAGAACAGACAAGAATTGAGTTTGCTCCAAAAACAGATATGCAAATATTGTAAAAAAAAAATCTAACAAACAATGTGTGCAAATAGTCACCCATGTGACACTGCGTTTGTGCTGTAAGGGACTGGTGGCTGTCAGGGCACAGATCAGGGCTGTCTAGCCGTTGCCCTCAGTACTGGGCTGCTGTGGAAGCTTTCTTGCGGTCTGCTTGAGCAATGGCAGTTTGGCTGTGGTTTTTGCTACATTTGGCCTTGTTTGGATGTTACCCATATACCTATTTGAGAAAGTGTGGTCATGTGTAATAGGAAGGAAGGCACTTGAGTCAAGGAGGTGGGGGTTAAGTAAATCAGGAGTATGTATCAAATATCAACAATTTGAATCTGTGTCTGGACAGGGAAGCTGCTTGGAATGTTGTTTGGTTTTGAATCAAACCGTCGCCTTGGGGTAAATCCGTCAGTCATGGGCATTCTTATTTTGTTTGTCGGTTACTGGAGTGGTCCTTAGCCTACACTTATTGGGCTCTTTCCTCGGCCTGTATCGGCACAGATTTGATTCTGTTTTGCTCCTCAAGCAGCTTGCACACTGCCCTCAACAAACGCCAACATTCTCCAACTAACACCAACTGCCGGCGCACACTGACCCGACTGTTGGTGTTTGTTGGCATTGGAGAATGTTGGCGTTTGTCGGGGCAGTGTGCAAGCTGCTTCACACCCCACCCCTCAGACAGTAGTGTCATAATGCAGTGTTTGTTTGTGTGTGTTTGTGTGTGTGTTTGAAGTGGCTTGCTCAAAATGAACAGGAGTCGACAGATGGCAAGATTATCCTGTTTAATTAAAATGTAGTTTTTATAGCAAGATGATCCTGTTTAATTAATATGTAGTTTTTATAGCAAGACGATCCTGTTTAATAAATATGTAGTTTTTATAGCAAGAAGATCCTGTTTAATAAATATGTAGTTTTTATAGCAAGATGATCCTGTTTAATAAATATGTAGTTTTTATAACAAGATGATCCTGTTTAATTAATATGTAGTTTTTATAGCAATGCTTCAGCTTAGTCTGAACTTGAAGGAGGAACACATCACCGTGATGCATTTCTTAAGCTAATTGCACAAGGAGTGCAGGGAGATGTGGTGAATGAAAGAAGCATGATTACAAATACTTACTCGCATTCATGATGGGTATGCATCGCACCCAAATGTGAATATGAGCAATTAAGATGAATATGAACTATTTATGAGCATGGCCTCAAAACGCAAAAGCACTGAATGTGTTGGGTGTTTTCTGTCTGTCAGTGCTGCACATTTCAATTCAGCTCAATTCAATTCTATTTTTATAGCGCCAAAACAATCACATTGTCTCAAGGTGCTTTACAGAGCCCAATGCCTGAACCCCCTTAGAGCAAGCACAGTTTTGACTGAACGTTTGCAGTGGTTGTGTTCAGGGAGAGAATGGAACTGTCCTGAGGGGACTGGGAGAATGTGTTCAGGGAGGGGGATGTGATTATAGTACTAAGGGTCAGTAAAGAGCTGGATTTAAGATGCCATTTCAGTAGACTATAAAGTGAGCTTTCATAGCCCAGTTATTTTCCAAGAAGATCTCTCTCTGTCTCTCTCTCTGTCTCTGTCTCTCTCTCTGTCTCTGTCTCTGTTTCTGTTTCTGTCACTGTCACTGTCACTGTCACTGTCTCTGTCTCTGTCTCTGTCTCTGTCTCTCTCTCTGTCCCTGTCTCTGTCTCTCTCTCTCTGTCTCTCCCTCCCTCTCTGTCTCTGTCTCTCTCTCTGTCTCTGTCTCTCTGTCTCTGTCTCTGTCTCTGTCTCTGTCTCTCTCTCTCTCTCTCTCTCTGTCTCTGTCTCTGTCTCTGTCTCTCTCTGTCTCTGTCTCTGTCTCTGTCTCTGTCACTGTCTCTGTCTCTGTCTCTGTCTCTCTGTCTGTCTGTGTGTTTAGGAACTGGGGGCACTAATGGATACACTCTTGAACTTGAATTGAACTTCACCGCATGGAAAAATGCACCGCATGGGCGTAACCAGTAAAAGTAGTACCAGTTAATAAGTCATGAATGGGATAAGCCAAAGAACCCTAGTGAGAGTTGTAAAATAGAACCATCATCGGCGGTTTCTTAGTATTACCTTAGTAGATTATGCAGCAGTGGCCTTTGAGCGTTATATTTTATGTGTCTGTACTCCTTTGTGTAAAGTGTGTATATTTTATGTGTGTGTTGCAGGCTGTTCCTACTCTGCCCCCTTCCCCCCCCCCCCCGCCCCGCTGCTGAAGATGGCTCAGTTTGCTATGTCGCCCGACGCGTTCTCCGAGGCCGAGGTGACCTGCTCCATCTGCCTGGACCTGCTGTGCGACCCGGTCACCACACCCTGCGGCCACAACTACTGCCAGGCCTGCATCGGCGGCTACTGGGCCTCCACCGAGGTGTGCTCGTGCCCGCTGTGCAAGCGCGTCTTCCAGGAGCGGCCCAAGCTCAGCATCAACCGCGTGCTGTCCGCCATCACCAACACGTACAAGGTGGCCCAGTACGACGGCTACCCCGACGCCTCCGACCCGGCCTCGTCGAAGACGCCGACGCCCAAACCCCGCAGCAGAGCGGGCGGCGCTGTCGCCGCGGAGACGTCGGCCCTCTACGACGACATCGACGTGGCGAAGGGCAAAGTGGTCATGTGCGACGTGTGCCCGGGCAAGAAGCAGCGCGCCGTGAGCAGCTGCATGACGTGCATGGCGTCCTACTGCGAGGAGCACGTGCAGGCGCACCGCGACATGCCCTTCTACCGCGGCCACCAGCTCCGGGACCCCGGGGAGGCCCAGCAGGGGCGCACCTGCCCCACCCACGGCAGGCTGCTGGAGGTGTACTGCCGCACCGACCAGACCTGCATCTGCTCCGTCTGCGTGCTCGAGACACACCGCACACACAGCACCGTGTCTGTGCAGACCGAGAGGATCACCAAACAGGTGTGTGTGTGTGTGTGTGTGTGACAGTGAGTGAGAGAGCGAGCGAGGCACAAAAGACAGAGTAATGTCCATGCAAACCAATGAAGCATGTCGGAGTGTGTGAGTGAGTGTACGTGTGAGAGAGAGAAAGAGAAATATGAACAAGGTGGCGCATGTGTGTGCGCGTGTGCTTGTGTGTGCGTGTGTATCTGTCTCTCTAAATGTATATATGTGTGGACCTCTAAGTGTGTGTGTGTGTGTGGGTGGGTGGGGTGTGAGGGATAGAGAGAGATAAGAACAAGGTGGAGGTTTGTGTGTGTGTGTGTGTGTGTGTGTGTGTGTGGGGTGTGAGGGATAGAGAGAGATAAGAACAAGGTGGAGGTGTGTGTGTGTGGGTGTGAGGGATAGAGAGAGATAAGAACAAGGTGGAGGTGTGTGTGTGTGTGGGTATTCTGCATTGAGGTGGACTGTGACTATCCTCATGTCTACAGCACAAAAGGTTATAGTAATGCTGCTATGAACGGTACGCTGCATGACCACATTATTCGCTGAGGAATTTGGCGTTTGCATATCTTCCCACACCAAGACTCTCCTTATCATTCTGACGAAGTAGTTTTCCATCGCAGAAGAGATTCCAAAGTGTCGGACGGGCGGGGCTAAACTCCGGCGTAAACAAATGAAGAAATCGCTGAAATGTCATAGACAAAAATAGCCTCCGGTCAGCACGCGGCAAACCTGTGTTTTTAGTTTTCATTCTCGGATACTACTGTCACCCTCACGGTCATCTCCATCTTTTCTCTAATCTGAATGAAAGAAACATGATTTCTGCCCTAGGAGTCAGTCTCAGGATCACAACCATGAGATTCAATTTTAAAACGGCAGAAGATCGAGGAAGCGTGACTGGTTTTTTTTTTTTTTTTTAAGTTAGTTTGCCCCTTGACCCATTACATACTGTATATAAGAAACAAGCCCTTGAAATGAGAATAGATTTACACGAAAAGTGGCCATAGGCTTTTGTTGAAGCACCAAGCCATAACAGACATTCTTCTCGGAGCTGTTAGGAAATCCTGTTTCCTAACAGATCTGATATCTTAACACGAACTTGAGCTTTGAGAAACTGAGACCTGTTGGAAAACATTAGCATAAAAATGTCCCACCGGCATTTTGTATGAAATGTACCTAGCAGCCTCACGTGAGCTTTGAGTAACTGGGACCTGCTTGCAGCTTTCACATGACAGAAGGTTACTGTGTTCACCTGGCACACATTCGTCCATTGCACACACAGGTAGCAGGCCACTGTGATCCAAGGTCCGGTCCAGTTCTGGTCCAGTTCTGGTCCAGTTCTGGCCCGGATCCTTTGAATCCACACCAGGATTAATACGGGCCAGATGGGATCCTGAGTTGGCGGTTATCAGCCGTTTCCTCCGTTACCTTATCTCTGAGGGAGCTCTCCCAAAATCACATGTTTACCCAGATCCCATCACATGTTCCTGTGATGATGAATTCGATGTGACCTGTGACCTGTGATGTGAGGTGTGGACATTCTGTGATGGACAGGGTTTAGACAATAACTCCTCGCTATGAGCTTTGAAAATGTTCCCGTCAAACATTCTTCCACTTTGCCATCCCGCATTAGATAAACACCCACAAAACAAAGCTTGGGTGGGGTTGAGTTGGTGGTGACCTAGTTCAGTCATGCCCCCAAATCGGGCTTCTTCTTTGATGAAATGGGTTCAGGCCTTTGTGGAATGTGCAGTACATATTTCAGAAGTTAAACCTGACCAACAATATCATCAGATGCATCCTACCCCACTACTCCCCGAGGCTGTGTCAGTCACATGTTGTCATGGAAATGTCAATACGTCTACTTCCTGGAGGCTTCCATGGTTCTGAAAGACTCGTTGCCATGGAAGAATGGCTACACTTTGTCTTCACTGACTACACAAAATTCTCTCCAGGGCAGGGCATGAAGTTACTGATACACACGCATCTGTGTGACGTCTTTGTTCTCCCATAAGAAAAGGGCCTTCGTGTGTAACGTCTGTTATGATGAAAACAGCAGTGCAGACGCAAGAATTGAATACAGTAGAAATAGAAGTCCAGGCTCAAGTCTACACTCACGTCTACAATCCAGTTGGTAGTGCGTCACATGAAGCAAAAGCTTGTCATACCATACAGAAGAAAGATCTAGACAAAAAAAAAATACAACAATGTGAAGGATGTTAAAATGATTTAGTAAATAAAAATAGTTAAAAAAAGTAAAGTATAATGCTAGTGCAATGCCGTCATACAGAGACTTGATTGTGTGGGTTGTTGATTTACATTTACATTTAGTCATTTAGCAGACGCTTTTATCCAAAGCGACTTACGATGTATACACATTTTACATTTACACTGATGGCACACTGCACATCAGGAGCAATTAGGGGTTCAGTGTCTTGCTCAAGGACGCTTCGACAGGGACTCGAACTAGCAACCTTCTGATTACTAAACGACTTCTCTACCTCCTGTACCACTGTCGCCCACGATTTCCTCTTTCTTCCCTGCTGTCTCACAGAAACTCCTGAGTAAGACGGAGCTGGACATCCAGACCAGCATCGACAGGAAGAGCCTCAACTTGGCTGACATGAGAGGGAGGATGCAAACGGTGAAGGTAGACATCATGTCCGATCAAAAGGCCACTTGTTAACTCAAGGAAACACAATACATAAAGAAAAATCATCTGTTTGTAAGAGACTGGCATCTGATCCAACATATCAATCAGGGGATTTTTTGGAGTACTGGGAATACTCTCAAAACATTAGGAATAGTCGAAATATTGGGAATACTGAGTTAGTATTATAATAAAATGAATGCATAGAATAACTGGCTTTAGTGAGATTAGCCAGGTCCTCACAGGGACGCTGGAGTACCAAAGGCACTCAGGTGTGTGGGGGAAACACCGATGAGGAGGCCCAGTGCTCATCCACTGTCACACACACACACACACACACACACACACACACACACACACACGCGCGCCCAGTGCTCATCCACTGTCGCACGCACGCACGCACGCACGCACGCACGCACGCACGCACGCACGCACGCACGCACGCACGCACGCACGCACGCACGCACGCACGCACGCACACCTAGTGCTCATCCACTGTCACACACACACACACACATACACACACACACACACACACGCGCGCGCCCAGTGCTCATCCACTGTCATGCAGAAACTCCACACAGACTACCTAGTGTGCTGGAAGTGCAGATTGCGACCTCGTTCATGAAACTATTCAGACCGCTTGTGTTGGATGTGACCTTTGACCCCTGCAGAACTATGCCAGGGCAGAGCAAGCCCAGCTAGAGCAACTGCTGGGGGAGGTGATACGCTCTGTGGATCGGATTCGCCGGGAGCTGGTTGGCCGGATACAGGAGAAGCAGGCCTCTGTGATTGGACGGGGGGAGGAAATAGTGTCGCGACAGGAGGCTGAGCTGAGCAGGATGCAGGAAGTGAGAGCGAGGCTGGAACAACAGGCCACCTCTGATGACCACATTGGTTTCCTGCAGGTGAGACACACACGCACGCGCACGCGCACGCGCACACACACACACACACACACACACACACACACACACACACACACACACACACACACACACACCACACACACACACACACACACACACACACACACACACACACACACACGCACGCACGCACGCACGCACGCACCCTATACCACAGCTCCCTATTCTGACCCAATCGTTTTTCTCTGCTAGTGCACCACTGTAGACTCATCCATCTGTAGACTTAATGAACCATATACATACTAGGTCTTCTTTCATGCAAAATATGAATCCAATTACTATTTATCCAAGAGAACGTTTTAAAGACATGGCTTCCACCACCTGATTGCTCTGACAAAATGTAAACATAACTACAGTAAACAAAATGTAAACATAACTACAGTGAACTACAGTAAAGTAAAGGTTCCTGAGCCGGTTCTGCCTGACCCCTGACCCCTGCAGAGCTTTGAGGAGGTGGGCACCCCCCTGCAGGCCGAGCTGAACCAGGGCCGGGAGGAGCCCGAGGTGGACCTGGAGCTGCGCTTCTCCCTGGACGACGTGAAGGCCTCCCTCAGGGAGGTCCAGGACCGGCTGGAAGACATCCGCGGCGGAGAGGTGCGCTACCGCCAATCTGGTGAGTCCCTGTTGTCGTGGCGACCGTGGTGGCGGGGGTGCCATGGTGACAGAAATAGCGACGCGTCACAATTCCCGTTAGTCAAACGCATGTAATTACCACCCAACACACAGGAGGTGTTTTTATTCAAACCTGTTATTGGGATTATGGCCGTGATTATGGGCAGTGAACGTTATCATTATCCATTTCAGACAAACTGATGACTTCCACACACAAACTTCAATAACATAGCCCCTTTTTTTTAAATGGAGCAATAGTTTGCCTTGCTAAGAGGCTTTTAAATGTAATGGCTCTACTCTAGAATGATTCACGTTGATGGTGTGGAAACATTTCACACAGTGTGATGGCAGCGAACAGGTGGGAGATGGCAGACAGAGCTGGGCCAGAGCTGGCCCTAATCAGGCCCCTCATCTGGTCTGTTCAAGCAGGCCGCTTTCCGTGGTGCCTCAGATGGAGCATCTGTCACTGCTGATCAGTGCTGCCATCTGTCTTGTGGAGTTTTAATGACGTGCAGTGCAGCACGTAGGGCGAGTTCAGGCGTGATCAGACATACCTAATCCATTCAGCAATTATTACTCCGGCAAAATAATAGAGTCTGGAATTATGGTCAGCTCAACTCTCATGCCTGCGATGGAGATAAGAACATACAGATGGCATGAAACATACAATGCTGAGGTGTGTGTGTGTGTGTGTGTGTGCCTATGTGTATGTGCTAGTTGTATGAGTATGTATAAGGTGTGTGTGTGTGTGTGTGTGTGTGTGTGTGTGTGTGTGTGTGTGTGTGTGTGCGCCTATGTGTATGTGCTAGTTGTATGAGTATGTATAAGGTGTGTGTGTGTGTGTGTGTGTGTGTGTGCGCGCCTATGTGTATGTGCTAGGTGTGTGTGTGTGTGTGTGTGTGTGTGAGAGAGAGAGAGAGAGAAATAGGGTGTCTGAGGACAGTGAGCCATGAGGAGCTGCAGCGGCTTCAGTAGTTCAGACAGTTGAGAAACTGCTGAGTCACTGTGAAATATGAGGGCCAGTCTGCACACACTACCCACAATGCCACACCTACTCTTCCTCTTCCCTCTGGCTGGGCCTGCAAGGCGGCATGAATGAACTGAGGAGATAGTCAGGTGTGTGTGTGAGAGGTCTGAGTGTGTGTGTGTGTGTGTGTGGTGTGTGTGTGTGTGTGTGTGTGTGTGTGTGTGTGTGTGTGTGTGTGTGTGTGTGTGTTCCAGCCCCTCTGTTTGATTAAGGTCCTGGGCTTTGTGAAGCGTTTTGAGACAATGTCTATTGTTAATGGCGCTATGTGAATTAATAAAATGGAATTGAAGTTCCACTGGGCAGGAGAAAGGTGCTGACAGCTCAGAAACTATAAAAGTCCTGAGATCATGCAGAGCCGTATCAGATGAGGGGCGGGGCTGTATAAGAGCAGGGGCGGAGCTTTATAAGATCAGGGGTGAGTCGTATATCAGGGACGGGGCTGTCCCAGTCAGCTACCACCTCAGAGCTCACCTGTAAAACTCACCTGACTGAATGGTGCAAACTCGCCTGACTGAATGGTGCAAACACACCTGACTGAATGGTAAAATGTAAAAAAAAAAAAATTTAAAAAAAGTTGATAGAGGCATGATGAGGGTTACAGGCCGGCATGACTGTGTAATGCGGTCATTTCATACCTGTGTGTGTGTGTGTGTGTGTGTGTGTGTGTGTGTGTGTGTGTGTGTGTGTGTGTGTGTTTGCAGTCTCTTCACTACCAGAGAGCGAGAGCATGATGAGTGTTAGGTCAATGGGAAGGAAGGACTGGTCACTAAAAGGTAAGAACAAATACACCCCTCCCCCCCAAACACACACATTGATTTATACAAAACCCCAGTTGGTTTCAATTCTGCTCAGTTCTGTAATAATTCGTCCATATGGGTCTCTGTCATTGTGTCAGCCATGTGGCCCTGCTGTACGTGTGTGTTCTAAAGTGTGTTGTACTATTTCCAGACATACGCAGGCTAAGGCCAAGTTCAGGTATGCTTGTTTGTTGTTCCTTCATCATGCTCTGATATAAATGTGAATTCATTCTTTAAATAAGTCAGAATGAATCATAAAGTTCCCATATGACACTTCTAAATGTGTGCCTTAAGCAAACATGTGTATATGGTTACTTGGTTACTAAAATGCTTCAAAATGATTTACTAGACCAGTTATGAATGTTTCTCCTTTGCGTTTGTATTTGCATCTAAATGGTTGACCATATTGTCTCCTACAGCGCACAAGAAGGTTAAAGGATATGTAGGTAAGTCTGAGACCACACGTCTCTTCTGACCAATTATGAACATTTTTAGTGAGAGTACCCTAAATCTCCTCCCTCATTACCCTGGATCTTTAGTAGAACCAAAGCAGAACCAATTTATCTCCAATCTTGCTACCTTTAACTTTAACCTAACTCCTCTCCCTGACGGCTCTTTCTTTAACTTTAACCAAACTCCTCTCCCTGACGGCTCTTTCCAGAAGATGTGTCCTGAGTAGAACTAAAAATGTCTATAGAACCGTTTCCCTTACTAACCTAACCACCTAACCCACAGCCTTATTACCTTTAACTTTACCTCAACTCCATGAAGAGTGTAACTCCTTTCCCTGGTTGCTCACTGCCCTCCCTGCCCTCCCTGGTTGCCCTTCCCAGAGGACCTGTCCCTGAATCCCGTGACCGCGTACCCTTTCCTCACCCTGTCAGAGGACCGCAAGCAGGTGAAGCGAGGCGAGAAGCTGCAGTTCTACAGGAACAGCACGCAGCGATTCGACGTCTGGTCCTGCGTGCTCGCCAAAGAGAGCTTCGAGTCGGGCAGACACTACTGGGAGGTCAGAATTAAATTAAATTAAATTAAATTCGATTTGATTTATATAGCGCCAGAAACAATAAAATTGTCTCAAGGCGCTTTACGGAGCACAAAGCCCAGAATGCTTTTATATATGTAGAAATAAACGACAAACATCAAAAATAGTTTGGTCAATTCAATGGACTGGGGCCTGATGTATGGACCTCATGGCAGGCAGGCAGGCAGGCATGTCTTGGAGGACCCTGAGAAATGAGTCACTGCCCAGATATGTGCACTGGATAGTTCCTGTCTCTCGGCTTGTTTGCATAATGTGTGTGGGGGCTGACTACACTTCCCTGCAGTCGTCCTGACGCCCCGTTCTTTCTGTTCTACATTCCAGGTGAACGTCGGAGAGAGTAAGGACTGGAAGTTGGGTGTGTCTATCGAGTCAGCCCAGAGGAAGGGCCTTTTTGACATGAGTCCCTCGAACGGCTACTACGCCCTCTGGTGGGGTGGCTCCCACCTGCGCACGCTCACTTCTCCTCCTCTGGGCAAGGTGAAGGTGACGGGGCGGCTGCGTAGGGTCGGGGTCTACCTGGACTGCGAGGAGGGCCAGGTGGTCTTCTACAACGCCAAGTCTGGGAGCGAGTTGCACTCCTTCAACACGGCCCCCTTCAGGGAGAAGGTGCTGCCGCTGTTTGGCACGGGGGACAAGGAGGTCCCACTAGTGCTTATGAGCTGATGGATGGACACCACTAAAGGAGTGAGGAAAGAGATTGAGTGAGTGCCTGAGGTGGAAGAGAGAGGAAGAGAGGAGAACGGGGAAGAATGAATGAATGAGCGAGAGGGAGAGTGGAAGAGAGAATGAATAGTGGAGAGAGGAATAGTGAATGAGGGAGAGGAGGGACATGAGGATGAAGGAACTACTATCCCAGAACGCAGGAGAGACGCTGTGAGCCATTGGAGAGCCGAGCCTAACTTGGTAGCTCTGTTTTTAGACTCTGACTGTGGGAGTGAAGGAATGAGGGAATGTGAGTATTTCTGTGACTGAATGGGAGAGGGTGGGAGGGACGGAAGCTGAGAGGAGTTTTTATATCTGTGTGTGTGGGAGGGTGGAAGGGCATTGAGAGGGGGAGAGGGAGAGACAGACAGACCGAAGAGAGAAGGAAAGAGAGAGAGAGAGAGAGAGAGAGAGAGAGCGAGAGAGCGAGAGAGCGAGAGAGCGAGAGAGCGAGAGAGCGAGAGAGCGAGAGAAGGAGAGCGAGAGAAGGAGAGCGAGAGAAGGAGAGCGCTGCACTGAAGAATGAGTAAGCATATTTAGAGCGGGCGAGGTGAGTGGAGCCGTTTGTGGCCGAGGATGAAAATGCAAGCGAGAGTGAGCTGATAGAAAGCTGCATACTGGAACATGGCAAACACAGTGAAGGTGAACAGAGTCAGGAGGCTTTATTACTGGAACATGGCAAACACAGTGAAGGTGAACAGAGTCAGGAGGCTTTATTACTGGAACATGGCAAACACAGTGAAGGTGAACAGAGTCAGGAGGCTTTATTACTGGAACATGGCAAACACAGTGAAGGTGAACAGAGTCAGGAGGCTTTATGACGGGTAGTAATACATTAATACCCCTTGATTTAGGACATTGACACTCAAACATAACATACTTGGAGAAGAACAAACTGGGCTATTATAAGCCAGTGATGAGTATACACTGTGTGTAATGATGCACTGGTTTCTGGAGTTCTGCAGTGGGCTGCTGATTGTGGAGCGCTGACGAGAAGGGGAGGTGGGGAAAATACACATTTGCTAGAAAAGAGAGTTCCTGTGTGATGTCACTGTTTTATTTGTGTTTTCCTCCACGTTGTCTTTAAAGTGTTTAAAGTGTAAAGGGGTTTGGGGTTGTCTCTGAAAATGGTGAGAATAGTGGGGAATACAAAGGCTCAAGGACTAGTTTCTCTGTTGACCGGGTTGGTGGTGAGTTGCCAAAAACTATGTCCGTAAGAGCTGTTTTATTTATTGTGGTTTTAGGCGAAATAAACATTATAACATTATAATTTTTAATAATTGTTCATGTGAATGTTCATGTGTTGTAATGTCTGTGAATTGTGAGATATTTTCAAACAAATAAATGCTGTGACAAACACCTGCTGTGATGTTGAGTCCTCAAAACACCTAGAAGACATAATTTAATAGTGTTCAGTGTATTCATTCCACGTGCACTTATTCATTGGCTGTAACTCACAGATCATGATCATGAAACAATATTAACGGAAGCAGATGTTTTCCTGTGACTGCTGAGTGAAACCCAGTTAGCAGACCTGTCACTCGAGAGACTGCATGTGGCCTTGACCAGATCCACACTGGTTGAATACAAAAGGCACCACTAGGGGTCACTAAACCACATACACATCAGTCAGGGCAGATGTGACAGCCTCACATACCTGATGCCACTATAGCTAGCTGGTGTACCACTGCGTACTTGTTATGCCTAGGACAAGGGACAGAGAAATAGACCCTCAGCTCATCAGTTATTGCAACAGGACCTCTCCAAGGACTTCTACTGCCCAATTTGCTATTTTTAAAATGAACCCAACAGTCTTTACCTTACCCATACTCCACGAGGCTGTTCCGTCTGTGCATTCACCTGAATTTCGCTGCGGGTGTTGCATAGCCTGTCTAACAAGGAGTGTATCCGCCATGACTTCAAGCCGGATGGTTGAGCAAGACATGGGTGTGTCATTCATGATGGACCTGCCAGTGCCATGAATCATATTTTCATCAGATAACATCTCCTTGAACACGCTAGCTAGAAGATCTGGCGGCAACAATGCTGCATTTAAGTGTACAGTACATTTTTGGATACATGTTCACAGTAATCTTGATGTTTTATGAATTGAATGCTGAAACCTTCCCCTGAACTGAAACAGGCTTTTATATTACTGTATGTTGTTTGGCAATAAGGACACTTAATATACATCTTTTTTTTCTCTTCTATGGACCTGACTTAGTTATGTACTGATGCTAATGGAGTTAAGGCTGAGGATTTTGTAAATCTGCTGTTATTTGAGATTTTGATGGGTTTCCACTGACCCAAAGCAGAGCTGGCTAACGAGCCAAACTGAATCAATACTTTCTGACTTCCACCTAAGCGAATGTCATTTTGAGCTCATCCTTGGCTCAGCTACCGCTACTGCTAACGTAACAATTGGCACTCAGACACTTTTTTTTTAAAAAAAGATACTGGACATGTGGTCCAACTAGGCAGGCTCATCACTCGAGAGGTCTTATAAATGGAGTTTGAACAATAACATCTATGAGTACACGGTGACTTCAGACTACTCCATGTAAGGTTACTTATTGGTCCGCTAAAGGCTATAATATATAACAGGGGTCTTCAACCTCTTTCAGCCCAAGGACCCCTTGGCTGAGAAAGACACGTTTTTATTATATATATATATATATATATATATATATATATTTATTTATTTATATATAATATATAAAAAATAAATATATAAAGCAACAGTTGGTCACATTCAGATCCCAATACGCATTGATAACTGTTTGTAATTGAAGAACATATTCCACAGCCCATAAAAACAAAACCCCATTCTCTTTATTTCATTATTCATTTTACAGTAGTCACTCTGAAGTAGCTGCCTTGAGTATTTTTCTTTTTTTTCTTTTTCCGTCTCAGTTTCTCATTGTTCTGCTTTTCTTCCCCTTTCTTTTGATCAACACAATGGAAGAAACCTCGAACAAAAGTCCCAAAAAATCAAACACACAACAGAAAAGAAACAAATGGATAAAAAAAATGCCCCTGAACATACAAAGACAAAAAAAAACAAAAAAAAAAAACAGGAATTTTGGCAAGAGATGATTAGGATGGTGGTGATGCTGTCTATCTGATCCAGTGCGTTCTTCTGGGTTCAACATAGTTTGGTTCAGACAATATTACATAATCTAAGGAGGGGGAGAACAAGGTCAACTACAAAATGAGGAGGGCGAAGGGATCAGGAGTGATTAGGTATCCGGCTCGATTCCTCGTCAATCACATTTGACGCTGCTAGAGACAGGCCATTGCCTTACAAGTCATTTGAGTTCAATGCATAAAATGCCACGCAAGTCCCACACCGGGCCCTCTGTGCCATTCTGAGATAGCTGTAGGCACTCCACACGTGATATGGCAGAATGCGGGACATCCGTGATCTGTAGGATGCTTTAGAATGAGCAACATGGTTCTCAGTCGTTCCTTCACAGGGTTCACAGAAAGAAAGAAAGAAAAAAAAAAAGAAAAAAAAAAAAGGCCCCCTCACCAGCAGTTAGGAACATGACTGCCAATGCACACATACACAGATTACAGCCATTAGAAGTAATGCATGATTTCGCAGGCAAATTGGTTTTGATCGAAATGGTTTCCAGAGGAATGATATAGGCTGAGTATCGCTTATTCGTTTGGAGATTCATCCTCTTAACAAGTGAAGCACTTGAAAAATAAAGTTTATTGACTTGGCTCTGTCTAAATTCTCATGTGAAGACTGTTCTTCTACTGTGGTCTACTCAGCGCGTTAAACATCAATTTGTCAACATGACAGTTAGTTACAAGTTGGACACGCAATAAATTACATTAAAAAATACAATGCAAAAAAAAAAAAAGAGGCTTTTGGTGACAATTGTGGCAAAGATTTGACATGAAATGGCCATAGTGTACGAATAGAATAGCCTTGTATAGATGTGCATCTTTTGGTTGCCATAGAGACGGCTACTCCCCTGCAGTAGAGAGGGGAGGGGCTGGGTTTCTGGATGGGAACGGATGGATCAAGCGTGTGAGTAGTGAGTGAGGTATGCTTGCACAACCAGACGCTTTTTGAGCCCATCTGGTTCTGATCTGGCATGGATCCGGTGGATTTGTGCCCCGATCCACTCCAGAAAATACTACCGGGGGGACGACTGGATCCTAGTCCAGGTCCTAGTCTAGGCCACAAGTTCTGCTCCACACCACAACACTGCAGCCCTACATCTGACCAGTCCAGATTCCAGAACGTACGCATCACAATAGCTCCATGGCAACACTGAGTGGTGTGGTTCGGGCGCTAGCTAGCAGGCCTTAGCTCGCCCTGCTCTGGGATGGAAAGGCTCAGAAGGCAGAAGTCAAGATCATACAGACAAGAAAAATGAACAACTGAAACTAAAACAGAAGCCAACCACAGCCATACCATCACACACAGACAACAAGCACGGGCTCAGGCTGTCCCAAAACCCTGCCGCCATTTCAACCAGACGGACCAGAACAGAATGGTTCCCGAAGCGCGTGCCGGTACCGGTGCAGTCGCACAGGGAGAAATACTGCTCGCGGTCAAATGGCTAAAGAATTCTTTGGCCTGCCTGTCTGCCTGTCATTGGGTGAACTGGTCCAACACTGTCTTGAAGTGAAGCACATTGCACAAAGTGTTCCCCCTGGGTGCGGTGGGTGTGGGTTTAAAACTGGATCCTCGAGGACCAACCAGCATGTGACGTGGACATACCTGACTAGGCTGGGAGATGCGCTACATCCATTGATTTGTCTTGCCATGTCTTTTACCCGATAGGCGACCATGCTCTCGTTTGAGCTCATTAATACTGAACTGCTCACTAGGGGGGGGGGGGGGATTTTCATAACAAATATAACATGGCAACATGGCATTTGCACCATCACTCTGTCCACACGATTCGCTTTTGCTAGACTGTTGTTCTAGAGCTGTTCTAATCTAGAACAAGGTTCTCGAGGACTGGTGAGCTTGTCTGGAGTGCTAAGTGGCTAACTTTGGATCCTCTTCTGATTGGAGGTGCCATGTATCTGTGGCGAAAGTGTGTGTGTGTGTGTCTATGTGTGTGTGTGTGTGTGTGTGTGTGTGTATGAGGTGTGTAAGTCCCTAAACTGTGAGGCAGAGGACCAAGCCGTTGACGGACCTCGGCTCTCCCTAATAAGAGCTCTGCCGGGGCACACGGACGCTTCCGGAATATTCTCTCAACTTCCCCTCTCCTTGGCCAGCACTCGCAGCGCCTCAGCTTGATTGGCCCCTGGAGCTGTCCGTCATCCTACAGCATGACGCGATGTGGTGGCCTGGCACAAGGAGGGCAGTGGGGTCATAGCCATGACGATCCAGCAGATCAGTGCCAAGCCTGGAGCCTGGAGTGTGTAAACCCTATCAGTGCAAAGTGTGCATGTACGAAGGAGTGTGTGTGTGTGTGTGTGTGTGTGTGTGTGTGTGTGAGTGTGTGAGTGTGTGAGTGTGTGAGTGTGTGTGTGTGTGTGTGTGTGTGTGTGTGTGTGTGTGTGTGTGTGTGTGTGAAATGGGACACAGAATGACAGAGGGTATGGGGGGGGGTGGGGGGTTATCTCCATGGGGACAGTTCTGGGGGCATGAGAGAGGTAACAGAAGCAGGGATGGCAGGACAGAGCTTAAGGACTCCTATGCTTGGGGTTCTCTCAAGTTCTAGATCTGCAGCGGTTCTCTGCTCCTAACTCGCCCCGCCCCCCCGCCCCGCCGCCCCAGCATCTTCTAGCGGCCTCCTGAGCTGAGAGGGACGAGAAACACAACCTGATGAGATCGCTTCCATTTCTTCAGTCACAGCAACACTGGGTTAGAACATCTCTCTCTCTCTCTCACACACACACACACGCACACGCACACGCACACGGATGACCACGCGCACACACACACACACACACACACAAACATCCTCTCTCTCCCCAACACCGGGCTTAAGTCTGTGGGTGACTGGGAGTGGAGGCTTCGGTACATTCGTTGTAGTCTTGCATGTGGGGAGGGGTGGGGGGTGGGGTCATAAGCCTGTGGAGTGCAAAAATGCAGAGTCGTCGACAGACAGCATGTTGCTGGGATACCAGATCAGGTGTGGGACTCTGACCGGGGGGGGGGGGGGGGGGGGCGCTGAAGTGCAGTTAGGGGTGGAGGGAGGTGAGTGTGTGTTTGTGTTTGAAAGGGAGTGGTGAGCGGCGGTCCTGTGCAGTGGGGGAAAACCAAGGACTTGGAGAGGGTCAGGTGTGAAGTAGGATGAAGGCAGAGAAGGGAGCAGACCGTGGATAATTTACAGTTAACTACAGTTATATACACACACAGACACACCCATTGTACAGATACAGAATATGTACATGCTAAATTTAGTCAGCCTCCCTGACTGTTTGTTTGTTTGTTTGTTTGTTTGTTTGTTTGTTTGTCTGTTCAGATATGCAGCAAGGGAGGGCTGGGTAAGGTGGGGATTGGGTCTTAATGGTTGTCAACGGTTTCTCCTCTCGTCTTCTTCTCCCCTACTTTTTTATTCCTCCTCCTTCTCCCCCACTCTACCCGTCCTGCCAGATCATCTCTCTCTCTCTCTCTCTCTCTCGGTCTTGCTCGCTCCCTCGCTCAGAGCTGTAGTGTGGCCCGGTCCGGTCCCGTCCAGTAGGGTCAGTTGGGCTTGGGTCGGGTCGGGTCGGGTGGGGTGGGGTCCTGTGTGGGTGGGTTCCTCAGCTGTTCTGAAGCAGCATTGCAGGGTCGGGTGAGGGTGAGAAGGGATGGTTCCTTAGCTGTTGTTGAGCAGCGCGTGGTTGGAAGAGGGGGGGGGGGGGGGGGTAGATTAGGGTTCCTTAGCTGTTGTTGAGCAGCGTTCTGTGGTCAGGCGGGCAGGGTAGGGTTCCTTAGCTGTTGTAGAGCAGCGTTCTGTGGTCAGGCGGGCAGGGTAGGGTTCCTTAGCTGTTGTTGAGCAGCGTTCTGTGGTCAGGCGGGCAGGGTAGGGTTCCTTAGCTGTTGTTGAGCAGCGTTCTGTGGTCAGGCGGGCAGGGTAGGGTTCCTTAGCTGTTGTTGAGCAGCGTTCTGTGGTCAGGCGGGCAGGGTAGGGTTCCTTAGCTGTTGTTGAGCAGCGTTCTGTGGTCAGGCGGGCAGGGTAGGGTTCCTTAGCTGTTTTTGAGCAGCGTTCTGTCATCGTGGGGCGGTGGCGGGGGCGTGGGCAGGGGGAAGGAGAGGAGCTGGCAGGTGTCGGGGGCCAGCAGGCTGCAGGAGCGCAGGTCCACACTCTGCAGCGAGGCACAGCGGCGCAGCAGCGGCAAACACTGATCTGTCACCTTCACACAGCCTAGAGAGGGAGAGAGAGAGAGAGAGAGAGAGAGAGGGATAGAGGGAGAGAGAGGGAAAGAGAGGGAAAGAGAGGGTGAGAGAGAGAGGAGATGGAGATAGGGGGGATAGAGAGAGAGAAAGAAAGAGAAAGAGAGAGAGAGAGAGAGAGAGAGAGAGAGAGGGGAGATGGAGATAGGGGGATAGAGAGAGAGAGGGGGAGAGAGAGAGAGAGAGAGGGAAAGAGAGGGAGAGAGAGGGAAAGAGAGGGAGAGAGAGGGAAAGAGAGGGTGAGAGAGAGAGAGGAGATGGAGATAGGGGGAGAGAGAAAGAAAGAAAGAAAGAAAGAAAGAAAGAGAGAGAGAGAGAGAGAGAGAGAGAGAGAGAGAGAGAGAGAGAGAGAGAGATATTTAAGGTCTACAATCAGCAGTACATAACACAGCAATCATCAGAGCCAAAATACTTAGCCTGTCCATCAGAACCTCAGCGTGGATCAGAGATCATCTGATCACAGAGCCTAGATCTTCTAGACCTGGACCCAGCCTGTCCATCAGAACCTCAGCGTGGATCAGAGATCATCTGATCACAGAGCCTAGATCTTCTAGACCTGGACCCAGCCTGTCCATCAGAACCTCAGCGTGGATCAGAGATCATCTGATCACAGAGCCTAGATCTTCTAGACCTGGACCCGGGCAGAAAAACCTTAATTACACTAAAATCCAAATCCTGAAAAAAATCCAGATCTCCAGTATAAAAACAAAACATGTACCCTAGGAACACACCCAATTGACCAAACAAACAACTGTAATTATTAAGGCTTTAAAAATAAGTTCAACAGGAAGCTTCAACCTTGTCGTGAAGGATCTGAGCACGCAGGTCCTTCTACAGCAGAAAACAA